>NC_057799.1:388753760-389053760 GCF_018294505.1 Triticum aestivum | reverse complement strand
TGGGCTTTACTAAGCACTTTTATACTATTTTTGGGACTAACCTATTAACCGAAGGCCCAATGCAAATTGCTGTTTTTTTGCCTATTTCAGTGTTTCGCAGAAAAGGAATATCAAACGGAATCCAAATAGAATGAAACCTTCGGGAGAGTTATTTTTGGAACAAACGTGATCTAGGGGACTTGGAGTGGACGTCAAGAAAGAAGCAAGGAGGCCACGAGGCAGGGAGGCGCGCCTGCCCCCCTGGGCGCGCCCCCCACCCTCGTGGGCCCCTCGCAGCTCCACCGACCTACTTCTTCCTCCTATATATATCCATATACCCCAAAAACATCCAGGAGCACCACGAAACCCTATTTCCACCGCCGCAACCTTCTGTACCCATGAGATCCCATCTTGGGGCCTTTTCCGGCGCTCCGCCGGAGGGGGAATCGATCATGGAGGGCTTCTACATCAACACCATAGCCTCTCCGATGATGTGTGAGTAGTTTACCACAGACCGTCGGGTCCATAGTTATTAGCTAGATGGCTTCTTCTCTCTATTTGGATCTCAATACAAAGTTCTCCTCGATCTTCTTGGAGATCTATTCAATGTAATTCTTTTTGCGGTGTGTTTGTCGAGATCCGATGAATTGTGGGTTTATGATCAAGATTATCTATGAACAATATTTGAATCTCCTCTGAATTCTTTTATGTATGATTTGGTATCTTTGCAAGTCTCTTCGAATTATCAGTTTGGTTTGGCCTACTAGATTGATCTTTCTTGCAATGGGAGAAGTGCTTAGCTTTGGGTTCAATCTTGCGGTGTCCTTTCCTAGTGACAGCAGGGGCAGCAAGGCACGCATTGTATTGTTGCCATCGAGGATAAAAAGATGGGGTTTATATCATATTGCTTGAGTTTATCCCTCTACATCATGTCATCTTGCCTAATGCATTACTCTATGATAACCCACAAGTATAGGGGATCAATTGTAGCCTCTTTCGATAAGTAAGAGTGTCGAACCCAACGAGGAGCTAAAGGTAGAACAAATATTCCCTCAAGTTCTATCGACCACCGATACAACTCTACGCACGCTTAACGTTCGCTTTACCTAGAACAAGTATGAAACTAGAAGTACTTTGTAGGTGTTTTTGGATAGGTTTGCAAGAATATAAAGAGCGCGTAAATAAAAAGTTGGGGCTGTTTAGATGAAGACACAACTAAATTAGTTTTAGTAAAGAGCTTTTTGTTACGAGAAAGTTATTTGTCCCTAGGCAATCGATAACTAAACAGGTAATCATTATTGCAATTTTATTTGAGGGAGAGGCATAAGCTAACATACTTTCTCTACTTGAATCATATGCACTTATGATTGGAACTCTAGAAAGCATCCGCAACTACTAAAGGTCATTAAGGTAAAACCCAACCATAGCATTAAAGTATCAAGTCCTCTTTATTCCCATACGCAAACAACCTACTTACTCGGGTATATGCTTCTGTCACTCATGCCGCCCACCATAAGCAAATCATAAACATATTGCAAACCCTACAGCGGGGATCCCTCACGCTTGCGCGACATGGAGAGCACCATAGGACAGCACCAATAATAAAACATGCAACTCAAACCAATCACGATCATCAATTAACCCATAGGACAAAACGGATCTACTCAAACATCATAGAATAGCCATACATCATTGGGAAATAATATATAGCGTTGAGCACCATGTTTAAGTAGAGATTACAGCGGGTAAGAGAAGGTTACACCACTGCATAGAGGGGGGAAGAGTTGGTGATGACGGCAGTGAAGTTGTTGGTGTAGATTACAGTGATGATGATGGCCCCGGCGGCGTTCCGGCGCCACCAGAAGAGAGGGGGAGAGGGCCCCCCTTCTTCTTCTTCTTCCTTGACCTTCTCCCGAGATGGGAGAAGGTTTTCCCCTCTGGTCCTTGATCTCCATGGCATGGGAGGGGCGAGAGCCCCTCCGAGATTGGATCTGTCTCTCTGTCTCTCTCTGTTTCTGCGCTCTGGGATTCTGCCCTTTCACCGTTTCTTATATATCTGGAGATCCGTAACTCCGATTGGATTGAAACCTTCGCCCAGATTTTTCTCCGAAAATTAGCTTTCTTGCAGCCAAAGAAGAGCAGCAACCGCCTTACGGGGGGCCATGAGGGTCAGGGGCGCGCCCAGGGGGCAGGCACGCCCCCTGCCTCGTGGCCACCTCGGGCACCGTCTCGCGTTGATTCTTCTTCCCATGTTTTCCAAATATTCCAAAAATATTCTCCATCCGGTTTATCCCGTTTGGACTCCGTTTGATATGGGGTTTCTGCGAAACATAAAACATGCAACAAATAGGAACTGGCACTGGGCACTGGATCAATATGTTAGTCCCAAAAATAGTATAAAAAGTTGCCAAAAGTATATGAAAGTTGTATAATATTGGCATGGAACAATCAAAAATTATATATACGACGGAGACGTATCAGCATCCCCAAGCTTAATTCCTGCTCGTCCTCGAGTAGGTAAATGATAAAAAAGATAATTTTTGATGTGGAATGCTACCTAGCATAATCTTGATCATGTAATCTAATCATGGCATGAATATTAAGACACGAGTGATTCAAAGCAATAGTCTATCGTTTGACATTAAGACCATAATACTTCAAGCATACTAATAAAGCAATCATGTCTTTTCAAAATAACATGGCCAAAGAAAGTTATCCCTACAAAATCATATAGTCTGGCTATGCTCCATCTTCACCACACAAAGCATTCAAATCATGCACAACCCCGATGACAAGCCGAGCAATTGGTTCATACTTTTTAACGCGCTTCAGCCTTTTCAACCATCACGCAATACATGAGCGCAAGCCATGGATATAGCACTATGGGTGGAATAGAATATGATGATGGAGGTTGTGTGGAGAAGACAAAAAAGGAGAAAGTCTCACATCGACGCAGCTAATCAATGGGCTATGGAGATGCCCATCAATTGATGTCAATGTGAGGAGTAGGGATTGCCATGCAACGAATCCACTAAGAGCTATAAGTGTATGAAAGCTCAAACTGGAAACTAAGTGGGTGTGCATCCAACTTGCTTGCTCATGAAGACCTCGTGCATTTGAGGAATCCCATCATCGGAATATACAAGCCAAGTTCTATAATGAAAATTCCCACTAGTATATGAAAGTGCTAACTCAAGAGACTCTCTATATGAAGAACATGGTGCTACTTTGAAGCACAAGTGTGGTAAAAGGATAGTAACATTGCCCCTTTTTTCTTTTTCTTTTTCTTTTTTTTGCGGGCTTCTTTGGCCCCCTTTTTTTATTTAGGCTTCTTTGGCCTCTATTTTTTTTGGGCAATGCTCTAATAATGATGATCATCACACTTTTATTTACTGACAACTCAATATTACAACTCGATACTAGAACAAAGATATGACTCTATATGAATGCCTCCGGCGGTGTACCGGGATGTACAATGATCTAGCATAGCAATGACATCAAAAAAAATAGACAAGCCATGAAAACATCATGCTAGCTATCTTACGATCATGCAAAGAAATATGACAATAAATGCTCAAGTCATGTATATGATGATGATGGAAGTTGCATGGCAATATATCTCGGAATTGCTATGGAAATGCCATGATAGGTAGGTATGGTGGCTGTTTTGAGGAAGATATAATGAGGCTTATGTGTGAAAGAGCATATCATATCACGGGGTTTGGATGCACCGGCGAAGTTTGCGCCAACTCTCGAGGTGAGAAAGGGCAATGCACGGTACTGAAGGGGCTAGCAATGATGGAAGGGTGAGAGTGCGTATAATCCATGGACTCACATTAGTCATAAAGAACTCATATACTTATTGCAAAAGTTTATTAGCCCTCGAAGCAAAGTACTACTACGCATGCTGAAAGCACAAGTGCTCCCTGGATGATTTTGGTAATTAATGTCAACATATCTCTTGTTGGACTAATGCTTCTACCTAGTATGTTTCAGATAAGTTCAACAATGGAGTGGCATGGACAAGAGGATGTGGACCCCCTTCAAGATGCTAAGGACAAAGGATTGGCTCAAGCTCAAAGCTCAGGACTCTACATTTTCTATTTTAAGTGGTCCAAGATCACATTGAGTCCATAGGAAAGTCAATACTATTAAGAAGGGATGAGGTGTTGCTTAATGGCTTGCTTGCTCAAAGTGCTAAGTGATATGCTCCAAAGCCCTCAACCACTTTCTCACTTCCACATATGTCCTAATCCAAAAAGTCCAACTCGGCCCCACCGATTCTTTCTATCCGGAGCCACCGAGTTCAGTTGACATAGCCACTGCCAGAAATCCTAATCAGTTCGGTCTCACCGAGATGGGCCTGCAAACTCTCTGTTGTCTGTTGCAATAGTTTCGGTCCCACCGAGATTTGCAACCGGCCCCACCGAGTTTGCTTGGCCAACATTCTATTTCACTTATTACCCAAATCGGTCCCACCGAGTTTGAGTAATCGGTCAAACCGAGTTTTGGATTTACCCTAACCCTAGCACATCGGTCCCACCGAAATGCAACGGTCACATTATGAACCAAATCAGTCCGACCGAGTTCTCTGAATCGGTCCCACCGAGTTTGGTGATTTGTGTGTAACGGTTAGATTTCGTGTGGAGGCTATATATACCCCTCCACCCACTCTTCATTCGTGGAGAGAGCCATCAGAACATGCCTACACTTCCAATACATATTTTCTGAGAGAGAACCACCTACACTTGTGTTGAGGTCAAGACATTCCATTCCAACCACATAAATCTTGATCTCTAGCCTTCCCCAAGTTGCTTTCCACTCAAATCTTCTTTCTACCAAATCCAATCCTATGAGAGAGAGTTGAGTGTTGGGGATACTATCATTTGAAGCACAAGAGCAAGGAGTTCATCATCAACACACTGTTTGTTACTTCTTGGAGAGTGGTGTCTCCTACATTGGCTAGGTGTCACTTGGGAGCCTCCGACAAGATTGTGGAGTTGAACCAAGGAGTTTGTAAGGGCAAGGAGATCGCCTACTTCGTGAAGATCTACCCTAGTGAGGCAAGTCCTTCGTGGGCGACGGCCATGGTGGGATAGACAAGGTTGCTTCTTCGTGGACCCTTCGTGGGTGGAGCCCTCCGTGGACTCGTGCAACCGTTACCCTTCGTGGGTTGAAGTCTCCATCAACGTGGATGTACGATAGCACCACCTATCGGAACCACGGATAAAAAATCCCCGTGTCTCCAAATTACGTTTGCACACTCCAATCCCATCTCTTTACATTCTTGCAACTTGCATGCTTTACTTTCCGCTGCTCATATACTCTTTGTATGCTTGCATGTTTGCTTGATATGTATTGTGAATGTTTAAACTTGTGCTCAAACTCCACATCAACTAAAGGAAATTAAAAACTGCAACTTTTCTTGATTAGAGTCTATTCACCCCCCTCTAGACACCTCTTCTCGATCCTTTCAATTGGTATCAGAGCTTTGGTCTCCATTGCCTTGGTTTAAACACCTTTGGAGGAAGATGGATGTGTCTACTTTGGGGAGTCTTAGACGTAGAGTGCCTATTCTTGATGGAGAATATTTTCATGAGTGGAAAAATGAAATGCTTGAGATTTTCAATGAATATCATTTGAACAAGTACATTACTAGCCCTTGTGCACCTCATATTGATCCTTTGCATCCTACACCCGAAGAGGATCTTGACATGATTCACAATCTTAGAACCATAAATCTTATCATTAGAGGATTGCCCAAAAATTTGATTGCTAGTTTACCTACTCTTGATTGTGCCTATACCATATGGAGATTTCTTGAGGAACGATTTCCAAATTATTCCTTGAAAAATTTAGACGAAATTCTCCATAAGTCTATTGCCTTGAGTAAAATGAATTCAAGTGATCCTAGCTTTGGTGATTGTTTATTTGAGCTTACCAATCTCATGCGTGCCATAGGAGATGTTGGGATCATTAGCAATATTATTTCCGAAGCTATTAGAATTCATAAAGATAATCATAGAAATGATCATTTGTCTAATGAATTACCCTCTCTAGGAATTGATCAATCACAAGATGATGTTGAACATGGATACTATGATGAGGATGATGATAGTGACTATGATCTTGATGATGCGATGAGACACTTTGGTCTTATGGCAAATCTTCGCGGCTACATGGCCGGAGGAAAGGAATGGGTCCTTGATAGTGGATGTACTGATCATATGACCGGAGATAAAGATATGTTCCGTGAGCTTGCTGAAAACGACGGCCCTCGAAAATATGTCACTTTTGGTGATAACTCAAAGGGTAAGGTGGTTGGCCTCGGTAAGGTGGCCATCTCACATGATAGCTCCATACAAAATGTCATGCTCGTTGAATCTCTTGGGTACAATTTACTTTCAGTTTCTAGACTTGCTGATTTCGGTTTCAATGTCCTATTCACTGAAGTAGATTGCCAAGTGTTTCGTAGAGACAATCGTAAAATGGTCTTTACCGGTATACGTAGAGGTGATCTTTACATTGTTGATTTCACTAAAAAGGCTCAACCTAGAACTTGCTTAATTGCTAAATCTTCTAAGGGTTGGCTGTGGCATAGAAGGCTAGGTCATGTGGGTATGCGAAATCTTGATAAGCTTATTAAAGGTGATCATATCCTTGGAGTAAAAGATGTCATATTTGACAAGGATAGACTTTGTAGTGCTTGTCAGGCAGGGAAACAAGTTGGAGGAAGTCATCGCGCGAAGAACATCATGACCACGAGAAGACCACTCGAGCTACTTCACATGGATCTCTTTGGTCCAAATGCCTACAAGAGTCTCGGTGGTAACTCGTTTGGACTAGTCATAGTTGATGATTTTTCAAGATTTACGTGGGTGTTCTTTCTTGATGACAAATCGCAGGTCCAAAAGATCTTCAAAAACTTCGCTAGGAAGGCCCAAAATCAATTTGACGTGAAGATCAAGAAGGTTCGGAGCGACAACGGAACGGAGTTCAAGAACGCAAATGTGGATACCTTTCTTGACGAAGAGGGGATTTCACATGAGTTCTCGGCTACGTACACACCTCAACAAAATGGAGTCGTTGAGAGGAAGAACCGGACTCTTATTGAGATGGCAAGAACGATGCTTGATGAGTACAAGACTCCAAAACACTTTTGGGCGGAAGCGGTTGAGACAGCTTGTCATGCAACAAATCGCTTGTATCTTCACAAGCTACTCGGCAAGACGGCATACGAGCTCCTCACCGGTAACAAACCCCAAGTTGGATACTTTCGAGTATTTGGCTCAAAATGCTACATTCTTGATAAGCATCGTCGTTCTAAATTTGCTCCTAAATCTCATGAAGGTTTCCTACTTGGTTATGGCTCAAACTCTCACACTTACCGTGTCTACAACAATTTCACCCGAAAGGTTGAAGAGACGGTAGATGTGAAGTTTGATGAATCTAACGGCTCGCAAGTAGAGCAATTGCCAATTGATGTAGGAGACAAAGACCCTTCGGAAGCAATCCAAGACTTGTCTATTGGCAAGATTCGTCCAACGGAGGTGAAGGAGAGTACCTCGTCCGTCCAAGTGGAAGCTTCTACCTCACGACAAGGTGAACCAAGAATTGATATGGAAGCATCCACAAGTGGGACACACCAAGACGAAGAAAACGAGGAAGCACACCAAGATGAACATCAACAACCTCCTTCTCCACCACGACAAGAGAATGACAACGTCAACAATGAAGAAGGCCAAGAAGAAGAACAAGATGAAGAAGATGTTCCACCCCGAGCCAAGCCAAAGCTCCCACGAGTTCGAGCAAGAATCGCCAAAGATCATCCCGTCGAGCAAATCTACAATGATATCCAAACCGGGAGAATCACTCGCTCTAAAACTCGTTTAGCTAATTTTTGTGAACATTACTCATTCATCTCTAGCATTGAACCTATGAAGGTTGAAGAAGCATTGGAAGATCCGGACTGGATAAACGCTATGCATGAAGAGCTACACAACTTTGAGAGAAATCAAGTATGGACATTGGTCGAGAAGCCCGACAACAACCACAACATCATTGGTACCAAATGGGTGTTTCGCAACAAGCAAGATGAAGATGGTCAAGTCGTCCGCAACAAAGCACGCCTAGTCGCCCAAGGCTACACTCAAGTCGAAGGTATGGACTATGGTGAGACATATGCTCCCGTTGCTAGACTTGAGTCCATTCGCATCTTACTTGCTTATGCTAATCACCATGATATCACCTTGTACCAAATGGACATTAAAAGTGCTTTTCTAAATGGTGAAATTGAGGAGGAAGTTTATGTTAAGCAACCTCCCGGCTTTGTCAATCCTAAGAAACCTAATCATGTCTACAAACTTCACAAAGCCCTTTATGGTCTTAAACAAGCTCCTAGAGCGTGGTATAAATGCTTGACCAAGTTCCTTATTGAAAAAGGCTTTGAAATTGGTAAAATTGATTCTACCCTTTTTACTAAAAGGGTCAATGGAGAGCTATTTGTGTGCCAAATTTATGTTGATGATATTATATTTGGTTCGACTAACCCTCATTTTAGTGAGAAGTTTGGAAAGCTAATGTCGGAGAAGTTTGAGATGTCTATGATGAGTGAACTCAAATTCTTTCTCGGTTTGCAAATCAAGCAAACTAAGGAAGGTACCTTTGTCTCTCAAACAAAGTACACCAAGGACTTATTCAAGAAGTTCAATATGCAAGAATGCAAAGGTATGACTACACCCATGCCTACTAGTGGACATCTTGATTTGACCAAAGATGGTGAACCGGTTGATCAAAAAGTTTACCGCTCTATGATTGGTTCATTGTTGTATCTATGTGCCTCTCGTCCCGATATTATGCTAAGTGTGTGCATGTGTGCACGATATCAAGCGGCACCTAAAGAATGTCATCTTAAGGCTGTGAAAAGGATAGTGAGATACTTAATACATACACCAAATTTTGGCATTTGGTATCCTAAGAGGTCTTCCTTTGATCTTGTTGGCTACTCCGATTCGGACTATGCCGGAGACAAGGTTGATAGAAAGTCCACTTCGGGTACTTGTCAATTTCTTGGTAGATCTCTTGTGTCTTGGTCCTCCAAGAAACAAAACTCGGTATCCTTATCCACCGCCGAAGCGGAATACATTGCCGCTGGTTCATGTTGTGCTCAATTACTTTGGATGACCCAAACTCTTAAAGATTATGGGATATATGTGAAACATGTTCCATTGCTGTGTGACAATGAAAGTGCTATTAAGATTGCTCACAATCCCGTGCAACATTCTCGAACTAAACATATTGAAGTTCGTCATCATTTCATTCGAGACCATGTTGCCAAAGGGGACATTAATCTTAAGCATGTTCGCACCGATAAGCAATTAGCGGATATATTTACCAAACCGCTTGATGAGAAAGTCTTTTGCCGTTTGAGAGGTGAATTGAACATCATTGATGCTTCAAACTTGGAGTAGGAACTCCATTTGGATACATGCAAGGCATGAGTCTTTGACTAATCCTTGATATTTCTTTCATGATGCTATCTATATGTCTTGGATACTTTTGCACCCTTGTATGCTATCTAACCCTTGTAGGTACTTGGATGAAACTAAATCCATGAGATTGCAACTCACTCACATCTTGAGCAATCTCTACATCATCAAGTCTCTATACAATGGTGGTTGAAGTCAAGGAAGCACAAAACCCCTCAAATATATCCTTTGACTCATTCTATGTTAAATTGTATGATTGTCATTTTGGATACACAAGTGCTCTTCCTTGCAAAGCTAACCCATGTAGGAAGATGAACTCAAACTCCAAGTGATGCTCCCAACTCTTGATGAGCTACATCAACCTTGAGCAACCCACACAAGTTCGACTACATGATCAAGATCGACACCACCACCACCCAAGGTATGCTATTCCATCTTAGAGAAGCTTTACTCCAAGTCATGGGATAAAGCAACTCAACAAGATGTGAATACATCAAGAAGCTTAAACGAAAAATGGTGACCCCATTTTGAGCTTAAACGATGAGTATGACCAAAGATCAAGTGATCTCACTTGACTCCTAAGTCAATATACTCTAACATAGGTGACTTTGTCACCGCCCACTTCTAGATGAAGTTCTCTTGTGTTTCCTTTTGCATTTGTCTCTTGCATATTTGTTCTTCATCTAGATCTTTTCATTTCTTCTTGTTCTGCATTTTCTGCATCCAATTCATTGCAAATCTTTTAGCTAATTCCTTGCAAATCCTTGTGAGATCTTAAAGTGCCTAGTGAGCTGAGGTGACAAGTGTTTTACTGTGATGAACTCGGTCACACCGGTCTGTTTTCTTCGGCCCAACCGAATTCTCTCGGTGCCACCGAAGCACACAACTCGATGCTACCGATTTCACTACAGGAAAGACAACTTGCCACTTATTTCTGCAGTCCTTTTGTTCCAGCTCCACTCAATGATTCTTGTCCTCTACCAGCATCACATTCAACTTGCTTTGTGACTCAAGGACCAAACCCTTCTGCAATAACACAAAAATCCAGAAGAGCCCTTCTTGGAAATTGATGTCAAAGGGGGAGAGAGAGATCACATCAAAGCTCTATGCTTAATCATTTCTATAGGGGGAGAGGATACTCAGGGGGAGTGTGTGTAAGAAACCTCAAGCCTCAAATGCTTGGTGTTCAAGAGGAGAGAAATTACATGTCTTTAAGAGGGGAAAGACATGTTCATATTTGATCATATTTGATTGCTTGCATTAAGCTCAAGCTCTGTTGTTTTTTCTTTTGCTCTGATTTTGTGTTCCCTATCTTCTCCCAATATCCCAATGCAAGATTCAGGGGGAGCAAGACATCTAAGGGAAGGAAATCTCTGATTTTATTGCATATCTTTACCTTTGGGGACATGTCTATACCCAATGGGGTACTCAGTACTCACTCTCTACATGTCATCCCAGTCTTGGTTCTCTTGTGGTTTCTTTTGTTTGCTCTGGCTAGTAGGTGTATCTGTGTTGTCTAACCTTGTTTACTCAGGTTCATTCCTTCCTAAGCCAACTCAAGACCACAAGGTAAGTATATGCATCACAGTCATGTGTATGAGGATTTCTTGCTGATGTACATACTGTTTGCAAGAAGGACTCATGGGCATGAAGGTACATTTCCTATATTCACATCATTTGCTCTGATGCATATAGCCAAGATACATGTAACACATGGATTACTCTGTCATGCTTATGCATTCACATGCTCCTATGTTTCATATTTATATGATTGCATACATGTAGGGGGAGCCTATGCATGTTACATGTCTTTCCAAAGCTTTACTTGTTGCTCTCTATATCTTTATCTAAAGCTTTGATGTATGTTGTCATCAATTACCAAAAAGGGGGAGATTGAAAGCACAAGTGCTCCCTGGGTGATTTTGGTAATTAATGTCAACATATCTCTTGTTGGACTAATGCTTCTACCTAGTATGTTTCAGATAAGTTCAACAATGGAGTGGCATGGACAAGAGGATGTGGAACCCCTTCAAGATGCTAAGGACAAAGGATTGGCTCAAGCTCAAAGCTCAGGACTCTACATTTTCTATTTTAAGTGGTCCAAGATCACATTGAGTCCATAGGAAAGCCAATACTATTAAGAAGGGATGAGGTGTTGCTTAATGGCTTGCTTGCTCAAAGTGCTTAGTGATATGCTCCAAAGCCCTCAACCACTTTCTCACTTCCACATATGTCCTAATCCAAAAAGTCCAACTCGGCCCCACCGATTCTTTCTATCCGGAGCCACCGAGTTCAGTTGACATAGCCACTGCCAGAAACCCTAATCAGTTCGGTCTCACCGATGGGATCTCGGTCTCACCGAGATGGGCTTGCAAACTCTCTGTTGTCTGTTGCAATAGTTTCGGTCCCACCGAGATTTGCAACCGGCCCCACCGAGTTTGCTTGGCCAACATTCTGTTTCACTTATTACCCAAATCGGTCCCACCGAGTTTGAGTAATCGGTCAAACCGAGTTTTGGATTTACCCTAACCCTAGCACATCGGTCCCACCGAGTTGATCAAGTCGGTCCCACCGAAATGCCTAACGGTCACATTATGAACCAAATCGGTCCGACCGAGTTCTCTGAATCGGTCCCACCGAGTTTGGTGATTTGTGTGTAACGGTTAGATTTTGTGTGGAGGCTATATATACCCCTCCACCCACTCTTCATTCGTGGAGAGAGCCATCAGAACATGCCTACACTTCCAATACATATTTTCTGAGAGAGAACCACCTACACTTGTGTTGAGGTCAAGATATTCCATTCCAACCACATAAATCTTGATCTCTAGCCTTCCCCAAGTTGCTTTCCACTCAAATCTTCTTTCTACCAAATCCAATCCTATGAGAGAGAGTTGAGTGTTGGGGAGACTATCATTTGAAGCACAAGAGCAAGGAGTTCATCATCAACACACCATTTGTTACTTCTTGGAGAGTGGTGTCTCCTAGATTGGCTAGGTGTCACTTGGGAGCCTCCGACAAGATTGTGGAGTTGAACCAAGGAGTTTGTAAGGGCAAGGAGATCGCCTACTTCGTGAAGATCTACCCTAGTGAGGCAAGTCCTTCGTGGGCGACGGCCATGGTGGGATAGACAAGGTTGCTTCTTCGTGGACCCTTCGTGGGTGGAGCCCTCCGTGGACTCGCGCAACCGTTACCCTTCGTGGGTTGAAGTCTCCATCAACGTGGATGTACGATAGCACCACCTATCGGAACCACGGATAAAAAATCTCCGTGTCTCCAAATTGCGTTTGCACACTCCAATCCCATCTCTTTACATTCTTGCAACTTGCATGCTTTACTTTCCGCTGCTCATATACTCTTTGTATGCTTGCATGTTTGCTTGATATGTATTGTGAATGTTTAAACTTGTGCTCAAACTTCACATCAACTAAAGGAGATTAAAAACTGCAACTTTTCTTGATTAGAGTCTATTCACCCCCCTCTAGACACCTCTTCTCGATCTTGGTAGGAAAAGACCATCGCTCGTCCCCGACCGCCACTCATAAGGAAGACAATCAATAAATACCTCATGCTCCAACTTCATTACATAAAGGTTCACCATACGTGCATGCTACGGGAATCACAATCCTCAACACAAGTATTTCTACAATCCACAACTACCCACTAGCATGACTCTAATATCACCATCTTTATATCGCAAAACTATTGCAAGGAATCAAACACATCAGGTTCAGTGATCTACAAGTTTTATGTAGGATTTTATGACTAACCATGTGAATGACCAATTCCTGTCATCTCTCTAAATAGATATAAGTGAAGCAAGAGAGTTTAATTCTTTATACAAAACATATGCCCACGCTCTAACAAATATAAGTGAAGCAAAAGAGCATTCTACAAATGGCGGTTTTCTATGTGAAGGGAAACAGGAAATCCAAACTTCAAATGATATAAGCGAAGCACATGAAGCATTCTATAAAGCCATACTCAAAAGATTTAAGTGAAGTGCAATGAGCATTCTATTAATCAACCAAGGACTATCTCATACCAGCATGGTGCATAAAAGAAAAGTGAAAACTAAATGCAGAAGACGCTCCAAGATTTACACATATCGCATGAACGAAACGAATCCGAAAACATACCGATACTTGTTGAAGAAAGATGGGATGCCTTCCAGGGCATCCCCAAGCTTAGACTCTTGAGTCTCCTTGAATATTTACTTGGGGTGCCTTGGGAATCCCCAAGCTTGATCTCTTGCCTCTCCTCCTTATCCTCATATCGAAACATCCTCGATCTTCGAACACTTCATCCACACAAAACTTCAACAGAAAACTCAGTAAGATCCGTTAGTATAATAAAGCAAATCACTACTCTAAATACTATTGCAAACCAATTCATATTTTGTTTTTGCATTGTAGCTACTGAAATATAACTTTTCCATGGCTTAATCCACTGATATAAATCGATAGTTTCATCAAAACAAGCAAACTATGCATAAAAACAGAATCTCTCTTAAACAGGACAGTCTGTAATAATCTGAACATTCACCATACATATGGTACTCCAAATATTCTACAAAAATTAGTAAAAATAAAAAAATTGTATATAAAGATAGTGCAAAAAGTTTCAGAACTATTTGACGTTCCAGTAAAAAATGTAAAATCGTGCACTACAGCCAAAGTTTCTGTCCTGCACCGCACAAACCAACAAGCATCGTAAACATCCTAAAGGCAAACCTTGGCACATTATTTTTATAATACAATGGAATTGTACAAGGGGATAATTATTTTTATTGAAAATTTTCTGTAATCAAGATTCACAAAGTTTCCGTGAGCATGAACAAAGTTCAAGGAGCTCCCCCACTTCGACAATGCTTGTCTCTCTCACTTTCACTTTCCTTTTTGAAAAAGTTTTGGGTTCCCCTCTTTATTTATTTTTTGTTTTTAAACTATATAAAAGCACACAACAAAAATAAATGACTCTCTAAAACTTCCGGGTTGTCTCCCTGGCAGCGCTTTCTTTAAAGCCATTAAGCTAGGCATATAGTGCTCAAGTAATGGATCCACCCGGATCCCAAGGTATATCAAAACCAATTTTAATTAACAATGACTTGTAATTTAGTAGTGAGCACAAAGTAACATAAATCATGCAACAACGAAGTCTAACTCTCTTCCTATGCATCGGCATGTCATAAAAGAACAATTCATGCACACAAAGTAAAGGCCAATGCATAGTATAAACAGTTTCTTGCAATTTTTTCGTGTTGGAAACATAAAGAGGCGGAGATATAGTTCCTCTCTCATAATAATTGCAAGTAGGAGCAGCAAGCACATGCATATTATATTCATCAAAATCATCATGTGCAACGGTAAAACGCAACCCATCAATATAATCCTTAATAAGGGCAAATTTCTCCGATATAGTGTAGTCAGGAGAATTCAAAAAGATAATAGGACTATCATGTGTGGGTGCAATAGCAACAATTTCATGTTTAACATAAGGAACTATAGCAAGTTCATCTCCATAAGCATAATTCATATTGGCATCTTGGCCACAAGCATAGCAAGCATCATCAAAAAGGGACATTTCAAGAGAATCAATGGGATCATAACAATCATCCTTCGGTAAGCACGAAGGGAAATTAAACAATGTATGAGTTGAAGAGTTACTCTCATTAGAAGGTGGGCACGGGTGATCAATCCGCTCTTCCTCCTTTTGTTCTTCGCTCTCCTCCTCATCTTTTTCATCCAATGAGCTCACAATGTCATTAATTTCTTCTTCCATATGCTCCTGCAAAATATTAGTCTCTTCTTGGACAGCGGAGACTTTCTCAATAAATTCATTAATATCGGAATTGAATTCATAATTCTTACAGCAATATTTAAGGATAGCTAAATTTTCAGGTCTATAAACAGCATCATAAAGATTTTCACACTCTTTGAACAAAGATTCAATTTCATAAGCACCCATAAAAGCAAAAAATTCTTCTATTTGTTCCACATCATAGTAATCATATATACCATTAGCATAAGAAGCCAAGGTTTTATTATCATTAAATTTGCATAAAAAGGGAAGGTGTGGAGCCTTCATCCTAGAGCAACAAGTATAATCATAACTCAAGCATACTTGCCAAGCATACCACTTCAACATATAAATTTGATCCCATACTAGTTTCCCTTTTTGAGTCAAGCGATAATCCCTAAAGTATTCACGTTGATCCAACGTGTCTCCCATTACCAGATTGAATGGGGTTTTCTCACGATTATCAAAGTAGTACATAATATCTGTCACATAATAAGCATCGAGGGTTCTAGGAGGTTCCCCATCTCCATGAGTAGCAAGTAAACCTAATTTTTTTGGTATTTCGTGTTCCATATCCATAACTAAAGATAAAGAACAACTAAGAACAGCAAATAAAAATTACTTCGTGATAAAGCAAACAAGCACACACGAGAATATTCACCCCACGCTATTGCTCCCCGACAACGGCGCCAGAAAAAGGTCTTGATAACCCACAAGTATAGGGGATCAATTGTAGCCTCTTTCGATAAGTAAGAGTGTCGAACCCAACGAGGAGCTAAATGTAGAACAAATATTCCCTCAAGTTCTATCGACCACCGATACAACTCTACGGACGCTTAACGTTCGCTTTACCTAGAACAAGTATGAAACTAGAAGTACTTTGTAGGTGTTTTTGGATAGGTTTGCAAGAATATAAAGAGCGCGTAAATAAAAAGTTGGGGCTGTTTAGATGAAGACACAACTAAATTAGTTTTAGTAAAGATATTTTTGTTACGAGAAAGTTATTTGTCCCTAGGCAATCGATAACTAAACCGGTAATCATTATTGCAATTTTATTTGAGGGAGAGGCATAAGCTAACATACTTTCTCTACTTGGATCATATGCACTTATGATTGGAACTCTAGCAAGCGTCCGCAACTACTAAAGATCATTAAGGTAAAACCCAACCATAGCATTAAAGTATCAAGTCCTCTTTATTCCCATACGCAAACAACCTACTTACTCGGGTAAATGCTTCTGTCACTCACGCCACCCACCATAAGCAAATCATAAACATATTGCAAACCCTACAGCGGGGATCCCTCACGCTTGCGCAACACGGAGAGCACCATAGGACAGCACCAATAACAACACATGCAACTCAAACCAATCACGATCATCAATTAACCCATAGGACAAAACGGATCTACTCAAACATCATAGGATAGCCATACATCATTGGGAAATAATATATAGCGTTGAGGACCATGTTTAAGTAGAGATTACAGCGGGTAAGAGAGGGGTTACACCGCTGCATAGAGGGGGGAAGAGTTGGTGATGATGGCGGTGAAGTTGTTGGTATAGATTGCGGTGATGATGATGGCCGCGGCGGCATTCCGGTGCCACCGGAAGAGAGGGGGAGAGGGCCCCCCTTCTTCTTCTTCTTCTTCCTTGACCTTCTCCCTAGATGGGAGAAGGGTTTCCCCTCTGGTCCTTGGTCTCCATGGCATGGGAGGGGCGAGAGCCCCTCCGAGATTGGATCTGTCTCTCTGTCTCTCTTTGTTTCTGCGCTCTGGGATTCTGCCCTTTCACCGTTTCTTATATATCCGGAGATCCGTAACTCCGATTGGATTGAAACCTTCGCCCAGATTTTTCTCCGAAAATTAGCTTTCTTGTGGCCAAAGAAGAGCAGCAACCGCCTTATGGGGAGCCCACGAGGGTCAGGGGCGCGCACAGGGGGGCAGGCGCGCCCCCTGCCTCGTGGCCACCTCGGGCACCGTCTCGCGTTGATTCTTCTTCCCATATTTTCCAAATATTCCAAAAATATTCTCCGTCCGTTTTTATCCCGTTTGGACTCCGTTTGATATGGGGTTTCTGCGAAACAAAAAACATGCAACAAACAGGAACTGGCACTGGGCACTGGATCAATATGTTACTCCCAAAAATAGTATAAAAAGTTGCCAAAAGTATATGAAAGTTGTATAATATTGGCATGGAACAATGAAAAATTATAGATACGACGGAGACGTATCACTCTGTTCTTATGAACTTAATACTCTAGATGCATGCTGGATAGCGGTCGATGTGTGGAGTAATAGTAGTAGATGCAGAATCGTTTCGGTCTACTTGTCGCGGACGTGATGCCTATATACATGATCATGCCTAGATATTCTCATAACTATGCACTTTTCTATCAATTGCTTGACAGTAATTTGTTCACCCACCGTAATACTTATGCTATCTTGAGAGAAGCCACTAGTGAAACCTATGGCCCCGGTTCTATTTTCCATCATATAAGTTTCCAATCTATTTTACTTTGCAATCTTTACTTTCAATCTATATCATAAAAAATACCAAAAATATTTATCTTATTATCTCTATCAGATCTCACTTTTGCAAGTGGCCGTGAAGGGATTGACAACCCCTTTATTGCGTTGGTTGCAAGGTTCTTATTTGTTTGTGTAGGTACGAGGCGACTTGCGTGTAGTCTCCTACTTGATTGATACCTTGGTTCTCAAAAACTGAGGGAAATACTTACGCTACTTTGCTGCATCACCCTTTCCTCTTCAAGGGAAAACCAACGCAGTGCTCAAGAGGTAGCAAGAAGGATTTCTGGCGCCGTTGCCGGGGAGGCTTACGCCAAGTCAAGACATACCAAGTACCCATCACAAACTCTTATCGCCCGCATTACATTATTTGCCATTTGCCTCTCGTTTTCCTCTCCCCCACTTCACCTTTGCCTTTTCTTCGCCTTCTTCCCGTATGTCTTTTTGTTTGTGTTTCCACGTGCCTTCTATTTGCTTGCATCTTTGCTTGCTAAAAATCCATTGATATGGATCCACTTAAAGTGTTCTACTTGGATCATCTTCGATCCTTATGCGCTCGTGCCGAAACCCCAACTAGCCTAGTTGATGGGAAATCTTTAGATGAGCATGCTCATTTTGTGCATCACCGTTTGTCTGAAAAAGGGAGACTCTTATGGGATCAAATAAACAGATTGTTGTGTTATGCTTGGAATCTTTGTGAAATTTATGATTTTACTTGTTGCTCTAAGAACCCTAAGAAACACCTTCCCTACCTATATGAGTTTAATGAAAATGAAATCTTATCTTCTTATGTAAAGGGTGTTTATAGTTACTATGATATCGAACAAATTGAAGAATTTGTTGCTTTTAAGGGTGCTTATGAAGTTGCTTCTTTGATTGAAAAGTATGATATTACTCTCCACGAATCTGAAATTTTTGACATACTTAAATATTGCTATGAAAACTATGCTCATAATGTCTATGTCAAAGAATTTATTCAGAGAATGACCGTTGCTTTGGAAGAAAATAATGATATGCATGAATCTATAGATAATTATGATTCCGATGATTTGATTGAAATATCCCTTGATAAACATGATGCTTGCTATTCTTTTGGCCATGATGCCAATATTTATGAAGATAAATTTGCTATAGTTCCTTATGTTAAACATGAGATCGTTGCTATTGCACCCATACTTGATAGTTCCTTCCATGAAAAGCTTGGTTGAAATGATGTTATTATAAATTCTCTTAATGTCAATTGTGTTAAAGATATGCAAAACCTCAAGCTTGGGGATGCTAGTTTTGCTATGACTACTTTTTGTTGCAATGATCATGATTGGGGTGATTCTTCTTATGATCTTGAAAATTTATTTAAGCCCCAATATGAGATTGATATTAGTGTTTGCAATAGTATTTAAAGTGGGTTTGGAAGAGTGTCAAATTTAGATCCCACATATTTGGAGAATGTTCAATCTTATGAAGTTTTTGATAAAAGTGGGTTTGGAGAGGTCATGACTTTAGTTAATGATATTCCCACTATTTTGGAAGAGTGTCAACTTTGCATGCATGTGGATCATGTAGAGAAACTACATGTAATTATTATGAGAGAGGAAAATATGGTTGTAGAAATTTTCATGTCACTAAATTTCCTCTCGTTATGTTGAGATTGCTATTGTTTCTTTCTTCTTCCTGGCATATGCTAGATCTTGCTTGTCTTGCTAATTTGTTTTCCTATAAAATGCCTATGCATAGGAAGTATGTTAGACTTAGATGTGATTTTCACATGTTTTATGATGCTCTCTTTGTTTCAATTTCTATCTTTCATGTGAGCGTCATTAAAATTATCAATGCCTAGCTAGGGGCGTTAAACGATAGCGCTTGTTGGGAGGCAACCCAATTTTATTTTTGTTTCTTGCTTTTTGGTTATGTTTAGTAATAAATAATTCATCTATCCTATGTTTAGACGTGGTTTTATGTTTTAAATTAGTGTTTGTGCCAAGTAGAACCTTTGGGAAGACTTAGGTGAAGTCTTTATGATCTTGCTGTAAAAAAACAGAAACTTTAGCGCTCACGATATTAGCTACCATTTTTTACTGGAGAGTGATTTTAGGTTGATTCTTTTTGCAGATAGTTAATAGACAAATTCCTCACGTCCACCAATTTATTTCAGAATTTTCAAAGTTCTATAAGTATACGTTTGATCCAGATTACTACAGACTGTTCTGTTTTTTGACAGATTCTGTTTTTCGCGTGTTGTTTGCTTATTTTGATGAATCTATGGCTAGTATTGGAGGGTATGAACCATAGATAAGTTGTAATACAGTAGGTTTAACACCAATATAAATAAAGAATGAGTTCATTACAGTACCTTATGGTGGTGATTTGTTTTCTTATACTAACGGAGCTCATAAGATTTCCTGTTGAGTTTTGTGTTGTGAAGTTTTCAAGTTTTGGGTAAAGATTTGATGGATTATAGAATAAGGAGTGGAAAGAGCCTAAGCTTGGGGATGCCCAAGGCACCCCAAGGTAAAATTCAAGGACAACCAAAATCCTAAGCTTGGGGATGCCCCGGAAGGTATCCCCTCTTTCGTCTTCGTCTATCGGTAACTTTACTTGAGGCTATATTTTTATTCACCACATGATATGTGTTTTGCTTGGAGCGTCTTGTATGATTTGAGTCTTTGCTTTTTAGTTTACCACAATCATCCTTGCTGTACACACCTTTTGGGAGAGACACACATGAATCGGAATTTATTTGAATACTCTATGTGCTTCACTTATATCTTTTGAGCTAGATAATTTTGCTCTGCTTCACTTATATCTTTTAGAGCACGGTGGTGGTTTTATTTTATAGAAATTATTGATCTCTCATGTTTCACTTATATTATTTTGAGAGTCTTTTAGAACAGCATGGTAGTTTGCTTTGGCTATAAAATTAGTCCTAACATGATGACCATCCAAGATGGGTATAATAAAAACTATCATATAAAGTGCATTGAATACTATGAGAAGTTTGATACTTGATGATTGTTTTGAGATATGAAGATGGTGATATTAGAGTCATGCTAGTTGAGTAGTTGTGAATTTGAGAAATACTTGTTCTAAAGTTTGTGATTCCCGTAGCATGCACGTATGGTGAACTGTTATGTGATGAAGTCGGAGCATGATTTATTTATTGATTGTCTTCCTTATGAGTGGCGGTCGGGGACGAGCGATGATCTTTTCCTACCAATCTATCCCCCTAGGAGCATGCACGTAGTATTTCGTTTCGATAACTAATAGATTTTTGCAATAAGTATGTGAGTTCTTTATGATTAATGTTGAGTCCATGGATTATACGCACTCTCACCCTTCCACCATTGCTAGCCTCTCTAATACCGCGCACCTTTCGCCGGTATCATACACCCATCATATACCTTCCTCAAAACAGCCACCATACCTACCTATTATGGCTGTTCCATAGCCATTCCGAGATATATTGCCATGCAACTTACCACCGTTCTGTTTGTTATGACACGCTTCATCATTGTCATATTGCTTTGCATGATCATTTAATTGACATCGTATTTGTGGCAAAGCCACCTTACTAATTCTTTCATACATGTGATTAATTGCATATCTGGTACACCGCCGGAGGCATTCATATAGAGTCATATTTTGTTCCAAGTATTGAGTTGTAAGTAAATAAGAGTGTGACGATCATCATTATTAGAGCATTGTCCCAAGTTAGGAAAGGATGATGGAGACTATGATTCCCCCACAAGTTGGGATGAGACTCCGAACAAAAAAAAAGAGTCCATAAAAAAGGAGAGAAAAGGCCCAAATAAGAAAATGAGAGAAAAAGAGAGAAGGGACAATGTTACTATCCTTTTGCCACACTTGCGCTTCAAAGTAGCACCATGATCTTCATAATGGAGAGTCTCCTATGCATATACTAGTGGGAATTTTACATTATAGAACTTGGCTTGTATATTCCAATGATGGGCTTCCTCAAATTGCCCTAGATCTTCGTGAGCAAGCAAGTTGGATGCACACCCACTTAGTTTCTTTTGTTGAGCTTTCATACACTTATAGCTCTAGTGCATCCGTTGCATGGCAATCCCTACTCACTCACATTGACATCTATTGATGGGCATCTCCATAGCCCGTTGATACGCCTAGTTGATGTGAGACTATCTTCTCCTTTTTGTCTTCTCCACAACCACCATTCTATTCCACATATAGTGCAATATCCATGGCTCACGCTCATGTATTGCGTGAAGATTGAAAAAGTTTGAGAACATCAACAGTATGAAACAATTGCTTGGCTTGTCATCGGGGTTGTGCATGATTAAATACTTTGTGTGATGAAGATAGAGCATAGCCAGACTATATGATTTTGTAGGGATAACTTTCTTTGGCCATGTTATTTTGAGAAGACATGATTGCTTTGTTAGTATGCTTGAAGTATTATTATTTTCATGTCAATATTAAACTTCTGTCTTGAATCTTTCGGATCTGAACATTCATGCCACAATAAAGGAAATTACATTGAGAAATATGCTAGGTAGCATTCCACATCAAAAATTTTGTTTTTGTCATTTACCTACTCGAGGACGAGCAGGAATTAAGCTTGGGGATGCTTGATACGTCTCCAACGTATCTATAATTTTTTTATTGGTCCATGCTATTATATTATCTATTTTGGATGTTTAATGGGCTTTACTAAGCACTTTTATATTATTTTTGGGACTAACCTATTAACCGAAGGCCCAGTGCAAATTGCTGTTTTTTTTGCCTATTTCAGTGTTTCGCACAAAAGGAATATCAAACGGAATCCAAACGGAATGAAACCTTCCGGAGAGTTATTTTTGGAACAAACGTGATCCAGGGGACTTGGAGTGGATGTCAAGAAAGAAGCGAGGAGGCCACGAGGCAGGGAGGCGCGCCTGCCCCCCTAGGCGTGCCCCCACCCTCGTGGGCCCCTCGCAGCTCCACCGACCTACTTCTTCCTCCTATATATATCCATATACCCCAAAAACATCCAGGAGCACCACGAAACCCTATTTCCACCGCCACAACCTTCTTTGCCCGTGAGATCCCATCTTGGGGCCTTTTCCGGCACTTTGCCAGAGGGGGAATCGATCACGGAGGGCTTCTACATCAACACCATAGCCTCTCCGATGATGTGTGAGTAGTTTACCATAGACCTTCGGGTCCATAGTTATTAGCTAGATGGCTTCTTCTCTCTCTTTGGATCTCAATACAAAGTTCTCCTCGATCTTCTTGGAGATCTATTCGATGTAATTCTTTTTGCGGTGTGTTTGTCGAGATCCGATGAATTGTGGGTTTATGATCAAGATTATCTATGAACAATATTTGAATCTCCTCTGAATTCTTTTATGTATGATTTGTTATCTTTGCAAGTCTCTTCGAATTATCAGTTTGGTTTGGCCTACTAGATTGATCTTTCTTGCAATGGGAGAAGTGCTTAGCTTTGGGTTCAATCTTACGGTGTCCTTTCCCAGGGACAGCAGGGGCAGCAAGGCACGCATTGTATTGTTGCCATCGAGGATAAAAAGATGGGGTTTATATCATATTGCTTGAGTTTATCCCTCTACATCATGTCATCTTGCTTAATGCGTTACTCTGTTCTTATGAACTTAATACTCTAGATGCATGTTGGATAGCGGTCGATGTGTGGAGTAATCATAGTAGATGCAGAATCGTTTTAGTCTACTTGTCGCGGACGTGATACCTATATACATGATCATGCCTAGATATTCTCATAACTATGCACTTTTCTATCAATTGCTCGACAGTAATTTGTTCACCCACCGTAATACTTATGCTATCTTGAGAGAAGCCACTAATGAAACCTATGGCCCCCAGGTCTATTTTCCATCATATAAGTTTCCAATCTATTTTACTTTGCAATCTTTACTTTCAATCTATATCATAAAAATACCAAAAATATTTATCGTATTATCTCTATCAGATCTCACTTTTTCAAGTGGCCATGAAGGGATTGACAACCCCTTTATCGTGTTGGTTGCAAGGTTATTATTTGTTTGTGTAGGTACGAGGCGACTTGCTTGTAGTCTCCTACTGGATTGATACCTTGGTTCTCAAAAACTGAGGGAAATACTTACGCTACTTTGCTGCATCACCCTTTCCTCTTCAAGGGAAAACCAACGCAGTGCTCAATAGGTAGCAAGAACCATGGAGGATGTATGATCCTGCGATGGACGTGCAGATTTATCCACTTACCGCAGTGACCTGTCAGATAGGCGAGACCGTGGTGGAAGAACGCAATTAGCCTGAAGTCTTTATAATTCGCAGATCTTGTTGGCACTTGGTAGATTACAACCTTGAGCAAATCAAACTTGGTATCATGTTGGCTACTGTAAGATTCCGAGTATTCTGGGCCACGGTGCCAAAGCAGTGCAGTGTTAATCAAAGGAAGGGGGATCAATCGCCGGGTGTAGACCTCCACGAGCATCCAGCTGCCGCGACCGTCGACGAGCACCATCCAAGACGTGTTCATGCCGACCCAGTACATACCGTTAATGTAGTTGAGGGTGACGGGGATCGAATCGCAGTCAAGGGGGTTGATGCTCGCCACCCTACGATCGTTATGCTGCGTGACACGCCATTTCTGAAGATCAGGCGGCATTAGCAAGCAAGGAGCTGGCTTAAAAAGCTCCGGCCTGAGGGCTTTGAGTAAATGGTACAGCCCCGACAAGCACGCGACGAGCGGCATGGTACTAAGATTGTCCACACGCGAAACAATGAGCTTGATTACCTCTATGGGGAGCGAATTCCAGCCACTCTTTTGGCGGACGTTGCTCGGTTCTGCCATTGTTAGTGCTTGGGTTTCGGACGAGGGGGGGAGACGCCTTAGCGGGGAGGGAAGATTGGATGAGATTATGTGCGGACAAAGATGGAGAAGCGAATATGTGCTGCGGGAAGTGGATAGGTGATGATGACTACAGCACGCCGCTTGACTTACGAGACACATACCAGCAGCGTAGGGTCATATCGATGCCAGACAACTTGCTTGAGTGATGGTACTCCCTACAGTACCTACTACTATGACCTAACTTGCTTGAGTAGAGTAGTAGTGGAGTAGGACTAGAGGAGTAGTATACTCTAATCTAAAAATAGTTACAAAGTTCAATGCCCGAGCGTGGAATGACTACGAACCACCATCGGTGCTAACTCCAATCCCCAGCAAACGTTCGCTGGGAGACATGACAGTTGCAAACGCCCGCGACGCAGTTACGGTATGTGTGTAAGGGTGGCGGTTTTGTCAAATACTATGGCTTAAAAACAGGCCACCGTCGGATGGAGATCTGATGGTTACGTGGGATTCGCCAGGATTGAGCTCCTGGCGAACAATCGCTAGATATCATTACTAAAAAAAAGGTTAAAACACCCGGGGCTATAACTTGCATCGGCTGACTACTAACAATGATACTAACATAGTTGTAAAATGGTCAAAGACCGTGTCTACGTGGTGTTTGGAATTATATGCAAAAAAATTAGCAAGATGTCGGTGCATTGCATGGAACATCAAGATGCATTTTTTTACAAAACACCTGTTGTGATTGACCCATGCAGGAGTAATCCCATGTGTAAAAACTAATGATATCTTGAGAATTTTATCGGAAAATGGTATGTCGACCATTTCATCAAAAAAATGATATCTCGAGAAAGATGATAGATGTGAGTGAAGGAAATATTCCCTAGAGGCAATAATAAAGTTATTATTTATTTCCTTATTTCATGATAAATGTTTATTATTCATGCTAGAATTGTATTAACTGGAAACTTAGTACATGTGTGAATACGTAGACAAAACAAAGTGTCCCTAGTATGCCTCTACTTGACTAGCTCATTTATCAAAGATGGTTATGTTTCCTAACCATAGACATGTATTGTCATTTGATGAACGGGATCACATCATTAGGAGAATGATGTGATGGACAAGACCCATTCGTTAGCTTAGCATTATGATCGTTACAGTTTCATTGCTATTGCTTTCTTCATGACTTATACATGTTCCTCAGACTATGAGATTATGCAACTCCCGAATACCGGAGGAACACCTTGTGTGCTATCAAACGTCACAACGTAACTGGGTGATTATAAAGATGCTCTACAGGTGTCTCCGATGGTGTTTGTTGAGTTGGCATAGATCGAGATTAGGATTTGTCACTCCGTGTATCGGAGAGGTATCTCTGGGCCCTCTCGGTAATGCACATCACTATAAGCCTTACAAGCAATGTGACTAATGAGTTAGTTGCAGGATGATTCATTACAGAACGAGTAAAGAGACTTGCCAGTAACGAGATTGAACTAGGTATGATGATACCGATGATCGAATCTCGGGCAAATAACATACCGATGACAAAGGGAACAACATATGTTGTTATGCGGTTTGACCGATAAAGATCTTCGTACAATATGTAGGAGCCAATATGAGCATCCAGGTTCCGCTATTGGTTATTGACCGAAGATGTGTCTCGGTCATGTCTACATAGTTCTTGAACCCGTAGTGTCCGCACGCTTAACGTTCGATGACGATTTGTATTATGAGTTATGTGATTTGATGACCAAAGTTTGTTTGGAGTCCCGGATGAGATCGGAGACATGACGAGGAGTCTCGAAATGGTCGAGAGGTAAAGATCGATATATTGGAAGGCTATATTCGGACATCGGAAAGGTTCCGAGTGATTCGGGTATTTTTCGGAGTACCAGAGAGTTACGGGAATTCGCCGGGAGAAGTATTGGGCCTTATTGGGCCATACGGGAATAGAGGAGGCAGGCCAAAGGGAAGAAAGTGCGCACCCCCCATGGGTCCGAATTGGACTAGGGGAAAGGGGGCGGCGCCCTCCCCTTGCCCTTTCCTACTCCCTCTCTCTTTCCCTCTTTCTTCTCTCCTACTCCGGAAAGAAAAAGGGGAATCCTACTAGGACTTGGGAGTCCTAGTAGGACTCCCCACACTTGGCACGCCCCCTCTAGGGCCGGCCTCCGCCTCCTCCCTCCTTTATATACGTGGGCAGGGGACACCCCAAAGGCACAACAGCCAATCTCTTAGCCATGTGCGGTGCCCCCCTCCACAGTTACACACCACGGTCATATCGTCGTAGTGCTTGGGCGAAGCCCTGCGCCGGTAACTTCATCATCACCGTCACCACGCCGTCGTGCTGACGGAACTCTCCCTCGGCCTCAACTGGATCAAGAGTTAGAGGGACGTCACCGAGTTGAATGTGTGCTGAACGCGGAGGTGCCGTACGTTCGGTGCTTGGATCGGTTGGATCGCGAAGACGTTCGACTACATCAACTGCGTTGTCATAACGCTTCCGCTTTCGGTCTATGAGGGTACGTGGACAACACTCTCCCCTCTCGTTGCTATGCATCACCATGATCTTGCGTGTGCGTAGGATTTTTTTTGAAATTACTACGTTCCCCAACAGTGAGGAGGAGTGGGGTGTGGTGGTGACTGGTGGTCGGACTGGGCGGAGGCATGGGGATGGACGGCGCCGGCAGCGGCCACCATGCCAGATTGTTCCAGAGACTTCCTTTTTTAATTGCTCGGGAATGAGGTTGTGGGAGATAAGGATGAACGAGACAAGGCCTTATCTGTAAATGTGGAGAGAGGTGCGGGTATCTTTTGTAAAATTGTCATAGTTTGCTTTCTCTCCGTCAGATATAGATCGGGCAGTCTATATTATAAGATGGCAGGCACACCATCATCACCAACTCGGTTTTTTCTCTACTCCTACTCCTATAAAAGACTCAGTTGGTGATGATGGTGTGTTTGCCATCCGCCATTTCTGACCATTAGATCTGCATCTAACGGCTGTGATGTAAGTTGTGGTCTTTTGCAATAATTCCCACTTCTCTGCTCCAGTTTACACAAAACCCCTTAGTATCTTGAAACCAACCACATTCCTCCCTTCATCAAAACAGCCCAAAGAATATATTTGGAGTGAAACATAAGATATTTTTAGTGATATGTATATCAAAAGTAAACTGTTTTCTTTCAAATTTGTGAATATGTATTATTCTACTTTGGATCCGTTGCAACGGACGGGCTCATTGTTATAAAGGTTTATCTCTTTCATTCTCCGCAACCAACACCTAGTGTACTGGTCCGGGCCGGATGCTCGCAGCGCGATGACCTGAGTTCGAATTCTGTCCTAAACTTTAGCTTTTTTGAATATATACTTCTTTCGCTATTGTACTGGTAGTGGAACCCACAGAGTACTTAGAATACAAGATTAAGGACGGATTTGTTTCTTTTTAACTTTCTATACGAATCTGTAGCCAGCCTACAAGTCATGTACACTGTACTGATAGTGGAACCCACAGAGTACTTAGAATACAAGATTAAGGATGCAATTAACTTTTTATAGAGGGAGAATCATACACGCAATTAACTCAAATGGATTGGACGTGACTATTATTCTCCAACGGCAACCGGCAATTTTCCTCCTGCGGGCCGGAGTAGGTTTCTCGGTTTGCATGCAGGTTTAACGGAGGGGTTTGATGGAGGCGAGGAGGCGTGTTCAGCCGGGCGTGCAGCGGATGGCGCAGTACTATTCGATTTGACAGCTACAACTAGTATATTATAAAAAACAAAGAAGAGTAGTAGAGATAGAGATGAGAATAGAGACTAGGGAGGAGCACCATTGACTGCTTCGTGGGCTACTCATGCGCTCCATTCGGCGGCCGCAACGTCCCCTACAGCCACTCCCTCCTGCGCTCTGATACGTCTCCAACGTATCTATAATTTATGAAGTATTCATGTTATTATATATTCTGTTTTGGATGTTTAATGGGCTTTATTATACACTTTTATATTATTTTGGGACTAACCTGTTAACCGGAGGCCCAGCCCAAATTGTTGTTTTCTTGCCTATTTCAGTGTTTTGAAGAAAAGGAATATCAAACGGAGTCCAAACGGAATGAAACCTTCGGGAGAGTTATTTTTGGAACGGAAGCAATCCAGGAGACTAGGAGTAGACGTCAGGGAAGATCGAGGAAGCCACGAGGCAGGGAGGCGCGCCCTACCCCCTGGGCGCGCCCCCCACCCTCGTGGCTCCCCTGACCGACTTCTTTCGCCTATATATGTCCATATACCCTAAAAACATCAGGGAGCAGAATAGATCGGGAGTTCCGCCGCCGCAAGCCTCTATAGCCAGCAAAAACCAATCGGGACCCTGTTCCGGCACCCTGCCGGAGGGGGGATCCCTCACCGGTGGCCATCTTCATCATCCCGGCGCTCTCCATGACGAGGAGGGAGTAGTTCACCCTCAGGGATGAGGGTATGTACCAGTAGCTATGTGTTTGATCTCTCTCTCTCGTGTTCTTGAGGTGGTACGATCTTGATGTATCGCGAGCTTTGCTATTATAGTTGGATCTTATGATGTTTCTCCCCCTCTACTCTCTTGTAATGGATTGAGTTTTCCCTTTGAAGTTATCTTATCGGATTGATTCTTTAAGGATTTGAGAACACTTGATGTATGTCTTGCATGTGCTTATCTGTGCTGACAATGGGATATCACGTGATTCACTTGATGTATGTTTTGGTGATCAACTTGCGGGTTCCGTGACCTCGTGAACTTATGCATAGGGGTTGGCACACGTTTTCGTTTTCACTCTCCGATAGAAACTTTGGGGCACTCTTTGAAGTACTTTGTGTTGGTTGAATAGATGAATCTGAGATTGTGTGATGCATATCGTATAATCATACCCACGGATACTTGAGGTGACATTGGAGTATCTAGGTGACATTAGGGTTTTGGTTGATTTGTGTCTTAAGGTGTTATTCTAGTACGAACTCTATGATAGATCGAACGGAAAGAATAGCTTCATGTTATTTTACTACGGACTCTTGAATAGATCGATCAGAAAGAATAACTTTGAGGTGGTTTCGTACCCTACCATAATCTCTTTGTTTGTTCTCCGCTATTAGTGACTTTGGAGTGACTCTTTGTTGCATGTTGAGAGATAGTTATATGATCCAATTATGTTATTATTGTTGAGAGAACTTGCACTAGTGAAAGTATGAACCCTAGGCCTTGTTTCGAAGCATTGCAATACCGTTTACGCTCACTTTTATCATTAGTTACCTTGCTGTTTTTATAATTTCAGATTACAAAAACCTATATCTACCATCCATATTGCACTTGTATCACCATCTCTTCGCCGAACTAGTGCACCTATACAATTTACCATTGTATTGGGTGTGTTGGGGACACAAGAGACTCTTTGTCATTTGGTTGCAGGGTTGCTTGAGAGAGACCATCTTCATCCTACGCCTCCCACGGATTGATAAACCTTAGGTCATCCACTTGACGGAAATTTGCTACTGTCCTACAAACCTCTGCACTTGGAGGCTCAACAACGTCTACAAGAAGAAGGTTGCGTCGTAGACATCAAGCAGTTTCTGGCGCCGTTGCTGGGAAGGTGAGTGCTTGAAGGTATATCTTTAGATCTTGCAATCGAATCTTTTAGTTTCTTGTTTTATCACTAGTTTAGTTTATAAAAGAAAACTACAAAAAAAATGGAATTAAGGTTGCCTCATATGCTTCATCTTTTTAATATCTTTCATGAAAATAAGGATTCTGGTAATTGTGCCAAAGTGTTAGAAGAAGAATGCATTAGAATGTTCGGCACTAAATATTTGAATGATGAGCATGATTTCAATGTTGTTAGTATGAATTCTTTGAATATCCATAGTGCTGATGATGATTGCACTAGTCATGATGAAAATATGTCATATAAGCATGTCAACTTTTGTGGAGTGCATAGAGTTTGCAAGTACGCACCAAATAGAGAAGATAGATTTTGCAAGAGTCATAAGTATTTGGAAACTAAATGGTTGCAAGAAAGGCTAGATGATTGTGCTGAAAGATTCAATATTTATCGCCATCCTTGTGAATTTTGCAATGAACATGGTCATTTAAAGCTCCAATGCTATTTGTTTCATGATAAAATCATGTCCAAAAATTGTGATAACTTGATTACCCTTGAGCATCATAAAGAGCTTAGTCTTCTTTTGGGGTATGAAGAAATGAAACGTATAACTGAGGGTATTCCAAAATTTAATCTTGATAGATTTCTTGATTTTGATCTAGAAGAAATTTTTATGTATTGTGCGGTGAATTGCATTGAAAATACTTATATTGCCAATTACATAAAGACAAAAAACAAATAGGAGATGAAGAGAATACTAATGAAAGGGAAGAGACTTCCCAATATCCTCCTATTATTTCTTATGATGAATCAGCTAACGAGGAGGAGCTTTCTATTCAACCAATCTCATTAATAAGGAGCTCCAAAAAGAGGGTTAAACCCACACATGATGTGAAGAAGAAAAAGAAAAGACGGAGAAGCAAAGGTAGAAAGGTATCCCTCCCAAATGATATTGCTCCTATTACTCATTGTGATGATGATAATGGCTATACTATTGGTGCTATCCATACTATTAATGATGAGAGTGATTATGCTTATGATATGAAAAGGCCCAAGCTTGGGGATGCTATGTTTGATGAGAATGACATGTTTGAGAATATATTTGCTGCAATTAATGTTTGTCCCAAGCTTGAGGATGCTATGTTTAATGAAGATGATATTTTTAGCCTCCCAAGTTTTGATGAGCAAATTTATTATGATGATAGCATGCCTCCTATTTATGATGGTTATATTGATGAAAGTGGGTTTGGAAGAGTGTCAACTTTAGGAAGTAATGATCCCACTATTTTGGAGGGTGTTGAATCTTATAATATTTATGAAAGTGGATTTGGAGAGGTCATGACTTTATTTAGTGATGAATTCACTATTTCGGAAGAGGTTTCAATTGATTATGATGAGAACAAAGTTGCTACTTATGATGATTATTGTGATGAAACTTATGCTATAAAATTAGTGATGATTATATTTATAAAACTTTTCATGATTATGATTACCCTTTTTCTGAACATTACTCTTTTAATATGGAAACAATTTATAGTATTCGAGTTTCTTATGATACTCCCACTATTTCGAATGAGAAGAATTTTGCTTATGTGGAGAGTAGTAAACTTTCTATGCTTGTAGATCATGAAAAGAATGCTTTAGGTGCTGGTTATATTGTTTAATTCAATCATGATGCTACTGAAAATTATTATGAGGGAGGAATATATGCTTTAGAAATTGCAATAATATCAAGTTTCCTCTCTATGTGCTTAAAGTTTTAAAGTTATGCTTGTTTTGCCTTCCTATGCTAGTTGATTATTGTTCCCGTAAGTTGTTTGCTCACAAAATCCCTGTGCATAGGAAGTGGCTTAGACTTAAATGTGCTAGTCATATTCTTCATGATGCTCCCTTTATGTTTCAATTATGATCTTTTATGTGAGCATCATTGAAATCATCATGCCTAGCTAGGGGCGTTAAACGTAAGCGCTTGTTGGGAGGCAACCCAATTTTATTTTTGTTCCTTGATTTTTGGTTCTGTTTAGTAATAAATAATTCATATAGCCTCTGTTTAGATGTGGTTTAATGTTTTAATTAGTGTCTGTGCCAAATATAACCTTTGGGAAGACTTGGGTGAAGTCTATGCGATCTTGCTATAAAAAACAGAAACTTTAGCGCTCACGAGATTAGCTGCCATTTTTTACTGGAGCGTGCTTTTAGGTTGATTCTTTTTGAAGATGATTAATAAACAAGTTCCTCAGGTCTACAAATTTATTTCAGAATTTTTGGAGTTCCAGAAGTATACGTTTGATACATATTACTACAGACTGTTCTGTTTTTCACAGATTCTGTTTTTCGTGTGTTGTTTGCTTATTTTGATGAATCTATGAGTAGTATCGGAGGATAAGAACCATAGAGAAGTTGGAATACAGTAGATATTACACCAATATGAATTTAGCATGAGTTCACAACAGTACCTAAGTGGTGATTTATTTTCTTATACTAACGGAGCTTACGAGTTTTCTGTTAAGTTTTGTGTTGTGAAGTTTTCAAGTTTTGGGTAAAGATTCGATGGACTATGGAATAAGGAGTGGCAAGAGCCTAAGATTGGGGATGCCCAAGGCACCCCAAGGCAATATTCAAGGACAACCAAGAGCCTAAGCTTGGGGATGCCCCGGAAGGCATCCCCTCTTTCGTCTTCGTTCATCGGTAACTTTACTTGGAGCTATATTTTTATTCACCACATGATATGTGTTTTGCTTGGAGCGTCATTTTATTTTCTTTTGTTTTGCTTGCTGTATGAATAAAATACGAAGATCTGAAATTCTTAAATGAGAGAGAGTCTTCACATAGCTACATAATTATTTAACTACTCATTGATCTTCACTTATATCTTTTTGGAGTAGTTTGTCATTTACTCGTGTGCTTCATTTATATCCTATGAGTAAATGGTTGAATGATTTGAATGTAATAAATCTGAAATTATATATGTTTCATATGCCTTTCCCATGGGGAGTAATGCCTTCACATATAAGAAGTAGAGGTGGTAAATTTTTTGAAGGTTAGCAAACATTGTATTGGTCACTTGAACAATTCATGAAAGAATATTGAAGGAAGAGAGATTTCACATATAAATATACTATCTTGGACATCTTCTATGATTGTGATCCCCATTAATTATTTTCAAAGCAAATTAGTTGAAGTTGGACAAGAAAGGCAACATAATGAGTTATGCTTGGGTATATTTGTATATAAGTTATATTGTTATGGATCCTCTAACATGTGGTGCTTGCTATTTAGAATTCTTTGCTAGCCAAAATATCTGTACTAAGCGGGAATACTGCTTGTGCATCCAAATTCCTTGAACCAAGTTTATTCCATGAGTGTCCACCATATCTACCTATATGCTGTCTTTACCTGCCGTTCCAAGTAAATTTGCATGTGCCAAACTCTAAACCTTCAAATAACAATCTGTTTTGTATGCCCGAATCGCTCATGTAGCGACTAGGGGCTGTCAGTATCTTCCATGCTAGGTGGGTTATTCTCACGATGAGTGGACTCCGCTCATCATTCACGAGAAAATGGCTGGTAACGGGGATGCCCGGTCCTATGATCAAAAGATCAAAAACAAATTCGCAAATAATTTAAACAAAACTCCCCCAGGATTGTTGATAGTTGGACGGCACCCGTTGTTTCGGACAAGCCGTGGAGTGTGATTGTTGGTGGAGGGGGAGTAAAATCTTTACCTTTCTGTTTGGGAACCGCCTATAATGTATCTAGTTTGGAAGATATTGGGAACTCTTGTAACATCCCAAATTTTCAATTTGGAATGTTATACATTAGATCATCATTGCATAACATATTTTATTGCATTTTGGCAAATCCTCGAAATCCTAAGCAATTCAAGGACCCTCGGAGAGAGTTGGGGATTTTCCCGGTTTTCATATTTGATTTTTACCAAATAATGAAACGAGGATTTTTGGTTTTAATTATTTTTCACTCCGAAAAATATTTCATATTAAAATATATGAGAGGAGAAAATATGACTTCTCCAAAAAAATTGAAATATTGGAGGAAAATATTAAAAACAAATATTTGATTTTATCGGATTTTTATTTGCAATTTTATTTGCATTAGAAAAATTGCATGTTTTCAAAACTGCATTTTTAGGGCCAAGAAAATGTTCGTTTCGTTCTAATTATTTTAATTAGACGGTGAAAATTTATTCTGGCATTTTTAGATTTTTATTTATTTTCTAGGATTTTTTTTTGTTTCGGCGGAATTATTTTAAAAAAAAGATCCCGCGCGCCGACTGGGCCGAAGCCCAGCCGAGCCAGGCCGGCCCATCCCCGTCGTCGTCTCCCACCTGGAGACCGAAGCCGCGCCGCCGCCCGAGTCCGGGAGGACCACGCCGCCCCGCCGCCTTACCCCTCCCCCAAGCCGAAGCCCCCCCCTTCTATATATACTCCCGCCGCCCCGCCAACTCTCCCCACCCCCGACCGGAGCCGCCGCCGCCAAAACCCGCCCCGCCGGAGTCGCCGAACGCCGCCGCCGCGAGGAGCCGCCGCCCCGACGCCGAACGCCGCCGCCGTCGCCTCCCGTCGACCCCGCCGCCCGACCCGCAGCCCCGCCGCCCCTCGCCGCCCTCTCCCGAAGCCCGCCGGAGCCCCGCCCGACCCCGTCGGAATCTCGTCGGACCGAGGTAGCCGTCGCGCCGGTTTTTGCCGGAAAACCGATTCGGTTTATTTTGAAACCCTAGGTTCATTTTTTTATAGATCGGTTTATTTTTTTCGGTTTAGTTAGTTAGTGAACGTTTGCCGGTCCGTTCGTTTTAATGAACGTGTTCACCGTTTAGTTGCTGTTAACGAACGTCCGTTCGATTAACTGTTCATCAGTTTTCTTTTTCGTCGGATTTTCCGCGATTTTTCTCGATCGCGATTTCCGATCTGTTTTTCGTTTTAGTTTAACTTTTCGCGCGTTTATCGGAATCAGGCGATTCAAGCGCCTAGAGTTTTGTCTCGAAATTCTCTTTCCGTTTAACCAACTCAGACAAGTTTTTGCTACTGTAAAATTTGACCTAGATCCAGATTAGTAAACGAAGCTTGTTTCTTTCGCCGTTTGACTTTCGTTGCTTCGTTTGATTTGATTCTTTTGCAAACCGGAGTTCTTAAGTTGAACTTTCTGGTTAGATCTTTTATTTGAGTTTTACTTGTGCATTAGTTGAGTGCTTACTGTATGCTTGTTTGTTTGCGATAGAGTACCCGGAGTGCGCCACTTGCTACTTCGAATCTCTAGGTTTCACGGATCATCAGCAAGGCAAGTAACACTTTGATCATACTTCTTTTACTACCCAGTTTTATTGCATTAGATCAACCCTCAAACATTGCATGATTAGGATCTAATTAAATTGTGGGTTCTAGGAAGTAGATGAGGTAGTACCTATTGCCAGTTTATTATCAAACCCTTGGGAGTTACTTCTACGTTTGCTTATATCGTTATGCTATGCTAGTAGACGTGGATTCGGTTTGAGTGTTACCATGACAGATGTGAGATTGTTAATTAATGGTTAAACTTAAGGTGGCAACTAAAACACACATCTGGGTGGATTGAGGTACCTGGGTATTCCAGGATTGCCTGTTTTTCTTTGGACCGCCACCCAGGCTCAAAGGGATCATGAGATTATTCATGCTAGAAACTTCCGTGTCCAGCCACAAGCTATTATGGGCTCTAGCATAGTTGAGTAGGTCGTGTGAACTCTTACAGTGGTAGACTAGCAGATGTAGGGGATGTAGGTGGTACTGTCTACCCATCGTAAGGTGCTAACGCTTCTGAAAGACTGTGTCTCGGTCATCCGTTTCTCAAACACCATGTAGTGTGAGAAATCTAACGGAGGAGATCGGGTCTTGTGGGGAAAAGTGCACGAACCTCTGCAGAGTGTATAAACTAATCATGGTTAGCCGTGTCCCCGGTTATGGACACCTTGAGTATCTAGTATCTGGATTATCATGTGAATCTCATCATGTTACTTTAATTAATTTTGTTGGGTTTTGATGATGATACTTAATTGGGATTGAGAATGCTGTCAACCATTCTCAATGTTTAACAACCACTATGATAGTTAAATAAAATTTATTACTTTGCAGTAGGGAAAATTTGGCTTTTCGCAAAACTGTAACCATAGAGCCTTCTACCAGCCACATATGCATGTAGTATAGCATTATTCTGTTCATTACCCTTTATGTGTTACATTGCCAGCATATTCCATGTGCTGACCCGTTTTCGGGCTGCAACGTTTCATGTTGCAGACTTTTCAGACGACGAGTAAGGTGCCTTAGGTCATGGTCTTATACTCAGTGATGCCGTTGGAGTTGATGGACTCACTTATCTTCCAAGTCTTCCGTTGTTATCGTTTTAGATGGCCTTAAGCCATATTTGTCATACTTATTTCTCTCTTGAGATACTCGATGTAATAAGTGTGTGATTGCTACTCTGTTATAAATCCTCCAAGTACTGTGCGTGTCAGCATTACTGATCCAGGGATGACACTGGTGCACGGTAGATCAGACTGTTTGAGGTCTGGTCGCTACAACTCTTGGTCGTTATGTTGACAGTGAAAGCATACCTCTCAAAATTATTTTCATCTCTGATTTTGCTTCGAGCTCTGGCACCTCTACAAATCCCTGCTTCCCTCTGTGAAGGGCCTATCTTTTACTTTTACGCAAGAGTCAGTGGTATTCCTTCTCATTCCAACCTAATTTTTAGTTGGCAAGCATCATGTGGTGGAAAAATATCTAAGCATATATGGCCATGCAAATATATTTGATCATGAATTATTATTGTTGACAATTATCTATATGATAAATAAGTTGGGAGGCGAAACATTAAGCCCCTATCTTTCTCTGTGTTCGATGGATGCTATTTGTTCTAAAAATATGCTTTGACTGGTAGCAATCATGGAAGACTATATGATAGTTGAGTATGTGGGATTTGCTAAATCAAAGCTCTTACATAGACCCTTCCTGAAAATAAGATGAATTGCAATTGTTTGATGACTGAGAACATAGTTTGTTAGTTTTCAAGAAAGTTTATGGTATATGCTTTAACATGTGAATAGCTTGTTACTTGATCATGAAAAGTTTTATGAGTTGAGCTACTGCTATGACACATAATGATGCTAGAAAAGGTGATTGAAATTATCTTTGATCAAACTTGTGCACCTGCTAGCATTCACACTTCATAAATTATTTCTTTTATCATTTACCTACTCGAGGACGAGCAGGAATTAAGCTTGGGGATGCTGATACATCTCCAACGTATCTATAATTTATGAAGTATTAATGCTATTATATATTATGTTTTGGATGTTTAATGGGCTTTATTATACACTTTTATATTATTTTTGGGACTAACCTATTAACCGTAGGCCCAGCCCAAATTGTTATTTTCTTGCCTATTTCAGTGTTTCGAAGAAAAGGAATATCAAACGGAGTCCAAACAGAATGAAACCTTCGGGAGAGTTATTTTTGGAACGGAAGCAATCCAGGAGACTTGGAGTAGATGTCAGGGAAGCTTCGAGGAAGCCACAAGGCAGGAAGGCGCGCCCTACCCCCCTGGGTGCGCCCCCCACCCTCGTGGGCCCCTCGTGGCTCCCTGACCGACTTCTTTCGCCTATATATGTCCATATACCCTAAAAACATCGGGGAGCAGAATAGATCGGGAGTTTCGCTGCCGCAAGCCTCTATAGCCACCAAAAACCAATCGAGACCCTGTTCCGGCACCCTGCCGAAGGGGGAATCCCTCACCCGTGGCCATCTTCATCATCCCAGCGCTCTCCATGACGAGGAGGGAGTAGTTCACCCTCGGGGCTGAGGGTATGTACCAGTAGCTATGTGTTTGATCTCTCTCTCTCTCGTGTTCTTGAGGTGGTATGATCTTGATGTATCGTGAGCTTTGCTATTATAGTTGGATCTTATGATGTTTCTCCCCCTCTACTCTCTTGTAATGGATTGAGTTTTCCCTTTGAAGTTATCTTATCGGTTTGAGTCTTTAAGGATTTGAGAACACTTGATGTATGTCTTGCATGTGCTTATCTGTGCTGACAATGGGATATCACGTGATTCACTTGATGTATGTTTTGGTGATCAACTTGCGGGTTCCGTGACCTCGTGAACTTATGCATAGGAGTTGGCACACGTTTTCGTCTTGACTCTCCGGTAGAAACTTTGGGGCACTCTTTGAAGTACTTTGTGTTGGTTGAATAGATGAATCTGAGATTGTGTGATGCATATCGTATAATCATACCCACGGATACTCGAGGTGACATTGGAGTATCTAGGTGACATTAGGGTTTTGGTTGATTTGTGTCTTAAGGTGTTATTCTAGTACGAACTCTATGATAGATCGAACGGAAAGAATAGCTTCATGTTATTTTACTACGGACTCTTGAATAGATCGATCAGAAAGAATAACTTTGAGGTGGTTTCGTACCCTACCATAATCTCTTCGTTTGTTCTCCGCTATTAGTGACTTTGGAGTGACTCTTTGTTGCATGTTGAGGGATAGTTATATGATCCAATTATGTTATTATTGTTGAGAGAACTTGCACTAGTGAAAGTATGAACCCTAGGCCTTGTTTCGAAGCATTGCAATACCGTTTATGCTCACTTTTATCATTAGTTACCTTGCTGTTTTTATAATTTCAGATTACAAAAACCTATATGTACCATCCATATTACACTTGTATCACCATCTCTTCACCGAACTAGTGCAACTATACAATTTACCATTGTATTGGGTGTGTTGGGGACACAAGAGACTCTTTGTCATTTGGTTGCAGGGTTGCTTGAGAGAGACCATCTTCATCCTACGCCTCCCACGGATTGATAAACCTTAGGTCATCCACTTGAGGGAAATTTGCTACTGTCCTACAAACCTCTGCACTTGGAGGCCCAACAACGTCTACAAGAAGAAGGTTGCGTAGTAGACATCACGCTCCATTCGGCGGCTGCTGTTGAAATTTGGGGAGCGCACTCTCGCGACTGCTGGCAGCGACGACTTCACCGACGACGACTTCTTCCCCGACCTCGGCAACCTCTTCCTCAATGACATGGGCGACAACCTCAACGCCAACAGTGCTGCTCCCGTTGCATCGTATGTGTTTTTGTCCTTCCTGTTCAAAATCGTGGTAGAATTCATGTTTCTAGTCTGTGTCCTAGATTCGATTTGTTCATCTACTATGCTAGTCCACATGATTAGTTTAATCTCTGTTATAGTCGTCATGATTTATTTTGTGCTTATTCGGACTAAATCTCGTAGTAACTTGCTCATATATTCAACTAGCGGAACGTCCCCTATAGCCACTCCCATTTCATGGACGGCCTGGTCGATGCCTCCAAGGAGCCCTTCGTCTACTGCTATGAGTGCCCGATGCCGTTTTGGGGCTCGCCAGCGGACATCGTGCATCACCTCGTGCAGGCGTGCGGCGATCGCTACTGGCCCTTGGTGGAGAACATCAAGTATGAGACGTGCTACCCGTTCACCGTGCCGGAGTCGCTGGAGGATCACCGCCGCCTGCTAGTCTCGGAGGAGGACGGCAGCGTCTTCCTCTTGATCGTGGGCACCGGCAAGGCCCGCGCAGGCCGCCGCCCCGTCTCTGTAGTGTGCGTCAGGGGCGACGCCGCTGACACTGACACTGACACGAGGCTGATGTACGGGTGCGTGCTCACTATTACTACCCCTCAGAGGTACGTGGGCGGCGACACTGGCTACGTCAAGCTGACTTGGACTCTGCCGAGCTGGGACCTTCCCGCCGATGTGGACATGGAAGACGCATGGTATGATTTGACCCCCAACAATGTGCATGGGGACTCCAAGGAGGTTCACCTGGACATCTGCATTACCGAGTTAAATGTTGATCATTAGTCTTCGCTCAATGTAATCCGCTGTCTAAGCATGTGGAGACTTCCATGCATGATCTTGCTCTATTGGAGTATCGTGCATGAATAAAAGTGTATCCATTTATGGTTTAGTCTAGAAGCTTCCATGTATGAATTTTTACTACAGTACTGGTGAAAGACTTATGATGAACCATTTCTTACATCTCCTGTGCCCCCTTCCAAGGCATCCTGATTTAATCCCTCCGTCTAGGTGTATAAGGGCATGGTTAATACTTAAATAGTATAGCCAACTGTTAACTATAAGAAAGTGACATGTCATCTGTAGCCAACATGTATAACAATGGATACTCAAAAACTAATTCTTGAAGATCATTTCTTGCAAAGCACAATAAGTGTTATTTCTTCACAAGTTTTGGATGCAGGTTGAACAGTTGAATGCTTTTGTTTGCAAAAGATACTTTTTTATCTATGTCACCCGGATGTTTGTGAGCTCTAGAGATGAAATAATATCCGAAGAAACCTATCGATACTTGTTACACATGAGATGACCCCCACATCCTTTGTCAAAATAAACAACTCCCCGATCAATGCATTTCACTCTTCCGTGCAACGCACGGGCACCTTACTATAGATTAGTACGACCAAAAATTGAATTAACATTATATATAGTACGATAAATGCTGATGCATGTCACCTAAAATCATATCATTGAAAACTATGTTCAAATACGAATCCAACGATATTGTTTTTGTTGACATGCACTAACATTTTGTCAGTTAAATCTTCAATCAAATTCAATGGGGGATAAACCACGACTGATGTAGTACTATTGTAGAGGGCGGCACTGCACGGGAGTCTCACCCCGCTCGTGGCGCGGCAGTAAAGCCGTCATATCACAAAACCCAACCACTCCCAGTAATAAGTGGCCTGGTAAAATAAACGGACAAGCAACCATCACATCCCTCCGTCTTTTTTGCATTTCATCTCTCCGCATTTACTTTCTCCGGTTCATCTCGCACACTCGATCCCTAGCTACTACTCCTAGGGCCAGTTCTTTTGGCGGCTTAGAGCATGGTTAATAGGAGAGGCGGCAGCCGGCTCTATAGTCAAGTTCATGTCATCTATAGTCTTCATACAGCCAACACCATATAATAGGACAGCTATATGTTGGCTGTTGGGTTGGATTTAAGTATTAATCTTTGCATGCTGGGATTGGGAGGAATGACAAAGCACTGGTTTACAGGCAGCAGCCCGGGCTGCAAGCCAGCTATTGCGCCTCGTAATGTGCGTATAGGCGAGCGACTAGTGAAGAGCCGGCTCTGCTCTCTATCCAGACTTCTCTCTCTTCCATGTAGGATTTTTATGACGTGGCAAGTCTTGTAGCCTACTGAGTAGGACTTATTATACTTGCTCTTAAAAAATAAGCCGTCTCTTCCCCAGCTTTTCCCATAAGACTAGTCACAGTGGAGAGTAACAATAAGGCGCCTCACTCATTTATTTGGGCTTCTAAACTACTACTAGTACCTCCGTCCTGGTTTATTCGTCACCATTGTAATTTGTGCTAAATTTTGACCAAAGATTTAACTGATAAAATGTTAGTGCATGTGACATGCACTAACATTTCATTAGTTAAATTTATGATCAAAATTTGACACAGATTACAATGGGGACCAATAAACCAGGACGGAGGTAGTAGTTATGGGATTACTAATCTAGAAGCCTAAAAGAACTGGCCCCTAGTACTCCTACTAGTAGTAGTAATCAACTTGGAATTCCATGCACAACTTGTTAGGCAAAAAATTCGATACAGGGTGTAGGAAGCGGTTTGGGAATTTGCATGCCTTTTCGACCAGTGAGATACTCCGTACAAAGTACGACAGAGAAGGAAGCTAAAAGTAAACAATCAAATGAGCATTTTTGCATTTGTTTTGCATTGAATCATTTCACAAGCTTGACTAGTGTTGTTTTTCTACTTTTACAAAAACCGCATCGTAATGTTAAAACGTGCATTTGCACGTACATAAGTAATAGTAGTACTCCCTCCATCTAGGTGTATAAGTATTCCCTCCTTCTTGGTCATGGTGCACAACCAAAGATGACTTATTCACCTGGACGGAGGGAGTAGCACAGTCTGCAAGCATATATAGAGAGAGACGTGTAGTGCGATAGTATATAGTAAAGTTTGTGCTATATGCACGTACTTACAAAATGCGTACGGATACACAAGGTTTCCAAACTTTCCCTTTTACATACTTAATTAAGGACGCTAATAATTCCTGAACGTTCGGGATTTATCATTTGCATCCCAAAACTAATGAGATGGCCTTACGAAACTAAATTATACTCCTACTAAATGCCACGGCGCTCGCAGGAGCGCTTGCGGCGCGCCACGAGTGCCCTGGTGCGCGGCCGTTTCCCAGCGCACCGACACAACGCCTCTTCCTCAGCCTCGCAACTCGCGAGGTGCTGATTGGCGGCTTGCCGGCGGGCGAGCGCGATCTCACCGGTGTGGTGATCCGGCGCCAACAGGTACTCCTCCTCGCTAGAAGCGTGCACCCGGTCCATGTACCGCCAAGCGTAGATGAGGCGCTTGGGCCCGACTGCACTCAGGGATTTGGCACGGGCGTTCTCCGCCACCCTCACAGCCCTCGCACGAGCCTTCTGCCAAAGAGCCAATTGCGTGACTCTCTCGGACGCGACATAGGCCTGCCAGGCAGCTTGTCCCGCGGCGCGCTTCTCTTCCTCGGCCTTCTTCTCCGCCTCTATTTTGGCATGCTCTACCGGAGGCAAAGCCTCCCACAAGGCGACATCCATTTCTTTCCAAAGCTCCTCAAGGCTGGGGGGCTCGGCGGGCGGCGCGGCGTTCTCCTCGTAGCGGGGAGCCGACGCGTCCTCCGACGCGCGTGCTGGCGAGATTGGGAACGCCGACGCGTCGCAGCGAGGAGCGAAACACCGACGCGTCCTCCTCGACTAGTGGCGGCGAGGAACGGAACGGCGACGCGTGACCGTCCGCGCGATGCAGCGAGGGGCGCCTAGGGCTTGGGAGGGGCAATGTCATGGTGGTCGACGTGAGAGGGAGGGGGAGGAGATAGCGATGAACGTGAGCGCTCTTCCGAATGCCGTGGGAGGCATAGTATTTATAGCGAGCAATGGCACACCTACGTAAGATATGGACTGAGTTGCACTGACTTAACAGCAGGTCCAGTTGCATCACTGACACGTGGGCCAGACCCCTGTTGGGCCCATATGTTAGTGACCCAATGCATCTGCAGTTAAGTAACTGAAGCAGCGTCCCGTAAGATATGTTGCGTGATTAATGTAACAGCTACGTGGGCATATTTGTTGGAGTAAATTACGGGGGAGGGAAGGGGTGGAAATATTGCTGGTCACAACGGATTGGACGAGCGCGGGGGGAGGAGAGTCATGCATGCAGATTTTTTCCACACGGGGTGGAGTGGTGGGACCGCCGGAGGGAGAAGGAGAGTCAAGCAGGCATATTGTTTTCACACATGGAGAGGAAAAGATTTGGAGACGAACGAGCTTCCTACAGGTATGGGGAACGGTGCATAATAAGTCGTCTTGCATGCCGGGCTAGGTATAGTCTAAAGTCATTAAAAACATACACGCCCCACACATGTTCATATTTCAAGGTGCACTAAATTATTGCATGCGATGATTAAGGCTGGCCATAATGGTGGTATCTTAGCTGGTATCATGCACACGGGAATAGCAAACATGCTGATGTGGCAAAGAATTAAAGAAGAGAGGGGGGGTTAGAGTAACTAGTGTTCATGCATGCATGCAATGCGATATGCATTGGTAAACACATTTTTTTGTGAAGAACGACAGCATTAGTTGAGTACTTTTGCATACTACAAAAACTATTCCACCGCCTCTATCTTGGTAAGAGTAGGTGAAATTTTTGAATCGATCCCTTTAAACTAGAAGGGAGGTAGTAGTACTCTAATAGCTAACCTTGTTGTGATGACTATTTAGGGCATGGCACGCACCTGGACGGAGGAACTAGTCTACATTGTGCATTTAAGTTTTGTCTGAAGTCAATGTACCTCTACTTTGACCAAACTTATAGAAAAATGTATCAACATTCACAATGTCAAATCAATATTTTTATACTCATTATGAAACGTAGTTCTTATACTCATTATAATCAGTATTGTAGATATTGATATTTTAGTATAAATTTGGTCAAACACTTTGCAAACGGTTGACGGAAGTAAAAAAGGACCAGAGGGAGTATCATGCATGCGGACTAGGCAAAAAATTGCTCATTTATAGCCGGTCGAAGTCTCAAAGGGTGCGACCGCGCGAGGGAGGCGAAGGTCGTGGGAGGCGCGACGGTTGACGGAATTAAGTGAAGTTACATCCACGCGTCGGCATGGCGTGCGAACACGCAGAAGCTATACCATCAGGCCTACGATATGGGTCTAGTAGACATGACATATAGTGGGTCCCGCATAGTACTCGAGAACTCTTTGGGGGCTTGCAGCCATTTATCCACCGGGCAAGCCAACAACCCCACGCCATTCACACGCCCTACTCGTCCTCGTCTTCTACTACTACCTTACAACAGTTCGCTCCCAGTCATCTCGTCCTTTCGCATTACACCAGTTCAACTTCTCCTAACCCTCCTCCAAAATCCATGGCCTCCCAAATCTCCATGGTCACCGCTGAGTACCAGGTTAGAGCCATCACCGGCGATGAGTTCATCGTCATCTACACACGTGGATCCACGACGATGAAAGCATGCCTTGCTCGCTTCCTATGCATGTTCAACAGTTCAAAGGATGAGTGGGTCGCTGGGCTAGATGTTGACTACACCACAGTCCTGGAAAGAGAGAAGATTCTAAAGGAGGCAGAGAAGAAGAAGCCTGTCGTGATCCAGGTTTGCGTACATAACGTGTGCTTGGTCTACCACATATGCCATGCCGACGTTGAGTGCCAGGATTTTAAGAACTTCCTCAAGGACGAAAGAGTGAAATTCGTTACTTTAGACTTTAGGAACGACAGGGATGTCCTGGGTCCGATAGGCCTCGTTGTAGGCCAGCCCTTCGATCTCCGGAAGGCAAGCCTGATGTCCTCCTCTCAGCCTTCAATGCTGACCCTGGCAGCAGCCATGATTGATCCTTCGTACGCTAAACTGAAGAAACCTCACCACGAGTTTCATCATGCATGGGAGTCGAAGACATTAGATGAAGATCACATCCTGTACGCAGCAATGGATGCCTACCTTTGTTTAAATATCTACAAGGGTTGGATGAAGAAGTAGAGCCCAGTGTCCGGTTCAAGCAAAGAAGCGTCAGCGAAGAGGAAGAGGAAGAGGGACGAGGACGAAGTCGAGGACGTGGACTCGGACTCCGAGTAAGGTGGCAGTGTCGTCGCTCATGCTGGTTCTACTGCAGTGTCAAGCGGACTAGTTGCTTAGTTTTATTTCAGGGGTGTGTTGTGTTGAGCCCCCAGCAGAACTATGTTTATGTTCTTTCTCGTTATTTGAACTTTACTTGCGGTTGGTACTACTGCTCGTATCTTCGTATTCCTACTATACTTAATACATTCGTACTAGTAGTATAATTTGGGTCAGTCAATTTGAGAAAGAAGTTGGACGGAGCGAAGGAAGAAGACGGCAGAGAAGCTACCCCAGTATCTATATTAGGGTGGCAGGGTGCCCATGATCTATCTTATGAGTGTTGGTTGTGGAATGCAGTTCGCCAGAAAAAATGGATCGTGCCCGGGGTTAAACGGATGGTGGGGGTGGGGGGAGCATGGTGGTGGCAGGCGGTTCAGGGGAGGGCGGGGCGGCGGCGGCAAGTGGTTAGGTGTGTGGCAGGCCGAGAAGATGAACAGTGCATCAATTTCGGAGGTTGAAGAAGCCCTTCTAGCCATCCATGATGCATCCAACAGCTCACAAGAGTCGACTGACCCAAATTGCTCCTTCAGATTGCAGGATCCACGTGGCATTCAAGGTCTCAAAGGTAGATTCTGCATCTGCACCCGGTTTGCGGGCTCGGCGCGGGCGCGACCGGCTTCCGCCGCGATAGCCACCATGCGCGCCTCCTCCGCGCGGGCGGAGACGACAATGACACGCTAGTTCCTCCTCGCCGGCATGCTGGAGCATGCGCTCATCCTCCTCTTCGTACGCTGCGTGCATGGACGTGGCTCCACCAGCTGCTCGCGTGCTTGGCAGTGCGGCGGCATTGTGAGGAGGTACTTCAGACGACGTGAGCGGGCGAGCCTTCGGCTTCATGGCACAGGGATGGCGGCGACACGGCGGTGACGGGCGAGAAATTGTTGGCCGGAGCAGGCGGGCGCCGGCATGTGCAACAGCGGCGGCGGCATACTGATGAGTGCGCGTATGAGAGCTTAGTTTAGTTTTATATAGGGTTGGTCAAACTTAAAAGAAAACAGTACTAGTACACGTAAACATTAGACTGAGGCAGCGCTTATATTAGTTCCACAGCCACGATACGGAATCATGTGCAAGCGCGTGAACCGCGGCCGCGCGGTCGATCGAACGGTGCATCACCGTGTCTCGCTCGAAGGACATCCACCGATCCTTTTTGTGTGTGTGAAAACAATCCCCGAATAATACTCAACTTTTTTCCTTGAAAAGTTCTTGACGCAACAAATATTTCCATATATTTGAATTTAGCTCCAGTTCATGTTTATTTGGATTTGAACATTTTAGGTGCGCCCTAGTTTTTTTTAATACTGATTTTGTGTGCGTGACTGAGAGAGAACGTGTGTATGTGTCCATATGTGTGTTGTGGCGGAAGGGCAATGTGAAGACGGTGTGCGTGTGATAGAGACATAGAGAGGTGTGAATGTGCAAATGATCATGCATGAGTGAGACATAGACAGATGCCGATACGTTGTGTATACATGAGAGAACGGTCTTCTATTTTACTTGTGTGTGTGTGTATGAGAGAGAGAGAGAGGAGCATCCGTAACACAACAACCATCTCTCTCGATCCGTCCGTCCCTCACACGATCGCATGTAACACATGCATCAACGCACACATTTTGACACCCTCACCCGGCCCCTGCCCACCTCAAGGCCCGCACATCGCTCTCTATCTCGCACGCACAATCTCTTCGTGAAAACCCTATTTAGCATGTAGCTTTCCGCCACATACACACACATTTCTCTCCATAGGTTTGATTTCTCTCAATATCTGACACACCCACAACACACCGCGCACACACACACCCCCTCCCCCGAGCACACAATTCATCCCCATGCAAGGTTATATGGCGACCACTCTCGCTTGTGCTTCTCTGCACCCGAGCATGCACAACACCTCAATCTTCAAAGAAGGCATCGAGGAGATCGAAGACGGTGACCACACTGCACTAGAGAATGTGGGGCCATTTGGAAGCAGGATGATGTGACGACGGCTGACTGACTCCTCCCCCCTCCCCTCTCTCTCCCGCACAAAATTACCAATCCCTCTCTCCCCCGCACAAAATTATCAATCCCTCAACCCACGAGATCCTTCCCCTCTCGTCCATGTTTTTCTAGCTCTCTCATCAAACCTGTTGTCTCTTCTCCTTCCACGTGTACAGAATCCCGATGCACACGCATCTCGCGTATATTACATGTCTCCATCTTTCTGACAGACCTAACTTCTTCCTCTCTCTTTCTCTCTCTGTCTCGATAGGTTTGTCTCCTACTCTCTCGTCCACATACATACAATCTTTCCCGCCCTATCTGCTCCATCTTCGCAAGATCTCTCTACACGTTTCATTCACACATTGGGATGTGTTCAAAATGTTTCTTTTATAATGGATGATGTAGAGTTATGGTTGGTTTTGTTGCATCCTACAAAGTAATAACTATGAAATGCATTTAGATTCTCATTTGACTGGGATTATGTGATTTTGAGCATATTGTGAAGTACTATAGACCTCGTATACATCTTGGAATTCAACAATGATTGTAACTATTGAATTGTATAGACCATTACATTCGAAGTCAGTAGCCTATATATTTATTTCATAATTACAACAAATGATTAATTCAGTACAAACTAAGAAAACAAATGTGTACTCCCTCCGTTTTTATTTAAGTCCGCATATTAGCATTGGTCAAAGTCAAGTTTTGTAAACTCTCAGAAAGTTTATAACAAAAAATATTGACATATACAATACAGTAACAAATAAATACCATTAGATTCATTATTGAATGTACTTTCACATCATAAATATTTTTTATGGTAAATGTTTATATTTTTCTATAAACCTGGTCAAACTTTAGGAAGTTTGACTTCGGTCAAACCTAATATGCAAAGTTAATAAAAATGGAGAGAGTACTGGTAGTTACTAGTACTACTCGCTAGTTGCTTAGCCCAATCACCCAGCACGCCACACGGGGAGTTCAGTGTCACAAAATTTTGAGGTCGGCGGGAAAATCTCCCGCGACCCTGATTCGAGCAGTGCGAAGTTACCATCATAGCCTTCGGAACAGGCCTACGGATGACGCTTGGTAGGGGGCTGTTTTCGTAACTTCAGGTTCACCCTGCCCAGCCAACCCCACTCCCGCACCCAGAGTAGTACTCCCCATTTTCTGTACCCACCTCAAAATAGACTTCTCCACGGCAACGCAGCCTTCGTGCTCCTCCCCTTCTACATCGGCGCACTCGTCCACCGCAACACATCTGCCTCATCGACGACCTCGTACGCCGCACTGGAGACGGTCCACCGTCGTCGTCGTACACGGAGCCTCTTCCCCGGCACCGTCATCCACGGTCTTGGATCTGCTTCCCGGAAGCCGACGCCAAGCGCAGAAGCACCACCGTCGTGGACAATGAACTGACTCCCGTTGCCGACCATGATGCACAGAGGCCGCCGCGACCATCGTTCTCCTCCTCGATTGGTAATGTGTGTATTGAATCACTTAGCAGTACATGTGCAGTTCCAATTTTGTTCATACCTACCCTTCAAATTTCCTGGTTGCTATTGTTCCCATAAAAGTAATTAGTTATAGCCTCCATTGTCCAATAGAATATCAACTTGTAATTGTGCGTCGCTCCTGTATCGCGCTGTGCTTGGGTAGGTTCTTCATCTGCAACCAGTAGTGTGGCAAATGATGAAAAGTTTTTTAGAACTAGCAAGATGCCCATGCGTTGCACGCATCAAGATGCATATGAGTAGTTTATCTTGTGGGAGAAATGGATGAACGAGGGAAGGCCTTATTTGCAAATCTGGAGAGGGGTGTGGGTATCTTTCTGCAAAATTGCCATAGTTTCCTTCCTATCCGTCGGATATAAATCGGACGGCCTATATTGCAGGATGGCAGGCACACCATCATCACCAACTCTGTTTTTCATAAAAAAAGAGTAGAGAGTAGAGAAGTAGAGATAAATATTAAATATAAGATAAATATAACAGTAGAGAAGAGAGTAGAGATAGCAGGATGTCGGGAAAGGATCGCGCGTGCGCGGGAAAAATCGGTCGGGCGCGCGGCGTCCGCACAACGCCCTCCCACCGCTCTGTGCCTTGCCACCGCTCTCTCCCTGCTCTTTATCGCCTCGCTGCCGCCTCGCCACCATGCCGCCGCCTCGCCGGGAAACTTGGGGATACCGCGGCGTCTGCGCGCGCCCCTCCGGCGACTTCTCCGCCAAGATCCGGTTCCGCGGGAAGCGCCTCGGCCTCGGCAATTTTGACACCGCCAACAAGGCCGCTTGCGCGTACGACGCGGCGGCGTGGCGCCTCCGGTGGCCTCATAGAACATTGAACTTACCCAACATGCCGACGAGGGAGCGGGCGCAGGAGCTCGCGCCTCTACTGCGGCTTATCACCGACGAGGATCGTCGCGACAACCGGAGGCGGGAGCACCGTCTCGGCATCGCCGAGATGGACGAGGAAGCCATGGCGCTGTGGCACCAACGCTTCTCGCAGGACATCATCAACGAGCGCGAGTTCTACGCGCAGAGGAGGGCGGAGAGGGAGAAGAGGAGGGCGGAGCGAGCCGCCTATCGCGAGGACAAGCGTACGCGAAAAGCGGACGCTCAATTCAACATGAGGCTAGGAGCAGCATCGCCCTAGGAATCTGACGACGATCGGTATCTTCACGCCTACATTGAGACGTCGAAGGAGGACATCACCGAGGAGGAGTCGGGCGACGAGGAGTAGTTGAACTATCTATTTTTTTATCTATCTATGCTATATCTATGCTGAGAACTATCCTCTACTCTCTAGTCTCTACCCTCTATCTCTACTTCTCGATCTCAACACTATAAACACTTTTTTAAAGCGCCGCGCATTGCGCTTCTGTTGGAGATGCTCTAACATTGCAGACGAGTGCTTTAATGTTGCCCACAAGATGCGTGAGTATTACTAGTAGTATATTTTTCTTGCCATGTTGAGATTTTAAAACCACGAGTGCGAACATGCAGAGGAGCAATGAAGACCAAACACGGGATATTGGGGACATCTTCAAGGAGCGTGTCAAGTTAAAGAGGAGTTGCACCGAACTTGTAAAACGAGCTTTGGTAAGTAACACCCTTTCAATTACTTTCGTTTAGCCTCGTGTTCTTCGATGTGAATATGTTGTAGTTTCTGTTTCTCTTAGCCTCGTGTTCTTCGATGCGTAATAAGAAGAGTCTTAATCATCCTAATGCTTTCATTTTTAGCTTGATGTAGGAAGTGGGTGTTCTCACCTTGTAGTCTGTTTTTATATTTTTCCTTTTGAATTCACTTCTGCGAGTCCTGTTTATCTGGCTTCTACTAAATCGATCTGGGTTGCTCAGAGTATTGATATAAAAATAAGTAACTTCATGTCAGGATGCAGTTCCTACGAGGGTTAGTATGGTCAACCTCAAGATCATGTTTCCAGAATGAGGCTGGATTACACACAAGGTGCCAGTTCCCTAATGATGATGGATTAAACCCAAGGTGCAAATTCCCAGATGATGCTGGATTACACACAAGCCAGGTGGAGTCGCCAGCTGTTCGTGTCCTCGTGGCTCTAGTAAAGGCTGAAAGAAAGCGTGCAGCAACCCTTGAGAATGTAGCTAAGTCCCTGAAGAAGCGAAAAGAGCAATCAGATGCTCTCTTCACCCAAGCCAAAGAAGAGATGGAAGAAGCCAGAAATAAGCTAGCAGAGGTACAGCAGGCTAGGCGTCTCCTGCTATCTAAAAATATTGTCAATACATAATTTCCTTCATAATAGCTAGGTTCAAATGTTTATCCAATCAGCATGCCTGTTGTGATGTCCGTGCATCTACTGATGTGGCACAAAATATATTTTTTTCGGGTCATGTAATAACAGCAATTACTTTCCAAACAATAAGAGACGAAGCATTGGACATGGTATAGTTCACGCGCAAGCCCGACATTCCAAGTTCAACTTCCACATAAAACTCATGTAATATCTGCACATTCATAGATAATGTCCACAACCATGATTCACTTCAAAGCCAAAAAAATGTGAGGAGAATAAAGAAAAACCTCTAGTTCCTGCTACCACTGCGAGCACAACAAGTCAAGACCATGCGTAATTAATTATATTTTGGTCATTTTTTGTGTTCTAAAATGCCGGCCGGCTCGCGGAAGGACGTGTTGCCGGCGCATGCGCGGATTCAATGGAGGCAGGCAGGGCAGCCTGAAGCCGGTTGCATGCGGCGAGGAGGCGTGTTCAACCGGCCTGCAGCGAGTGGGGCCCTCTTGGCCGGCGGGCCGGTTCAATGCCTGCGCTATGAGAGGTCACGTCCGTGTTAGAGCAATCACTCCCTCCAGTCCTTTTTTGTTTGGGTATAACAAAATTCCGTTTTCCATTCACATTTTACAGGTAAAATTCGTGGACAAACTTTGACCCAAACTACGATGGGGACTAGTAAACTAGAACGGAGGTAGTAGTTTTTTTTATCAAAGAAGGGTTTCCCCCTTCTGATTTTCATTACTAAAAACCAACATCTAAACCATAGTATTTGCCCTAGAACTACCAGGTTCAACATCTCGCAACATAAACCCATACAACCATACGCCAAGGAGGTAGTAGTTATGAATTCCATTTTCGCTCCATACCAATCGTTCTAAAAACTACTTAGTACTTATAACGCGCCATTGAATATCGGAACTCTTACCCACTAAAAAATGATATTTTAAACGTGGCTACTCGATCTGTGGCAACTGGCGCGCCACCGCCTCCAGGTCGTTCACCTGTGGTCCCGACCATCAACTCCTACGGATCAAATTATCACGCGAGCTGACTATTCCTACAAAGGTGCGCTCCACCACGTAGCCGGTACCCACGCATGCAGCAATCGTGCACCTAGGGTTTTAGGGTTTATTTGTTAACGGTGCCTTTACGTAACTCTCATGTGTGCGAGACAGCGAGAGACCGACTGCGTGCGTGCGCCTCTTCTCTTCGTATATGTACTCCACCGTTTGTCTGGTGTCCAAAAAATTATACAGTGGTAATAACTACTCCCTCCGTTCCATAATGTAGTGCCTATGGATTTTTTGAAAAGTCAAACCTCACAAACTTTGACCAAGTTTGTGGAGAAAAATATTTACATCTCGAAACATATATCACTAGATTCATCATATGATGTAGTTTCGCATTATATATTTTTGCTATTGTAGATATAAATATTTTTTTCTACAAACTTGGTCAAATTTGCAAAGTTTGACTTCTTAAAAAATCTATAGGTATTACATTGTGGAACGATGCGTTGCCACACGAACAAAGTTGATTAATACATATTCACCGATTTGATAGAAAAAAGAGTCTAGTTTTGAAATACGTATTTTGTTTCACTCAAAATATATTCCTTTGGCGGTTTTGATGAGATAAGGGAGGAATGTTGTTGGTTTCAAGATTCGAGAAGTGGTATATGTCTAATTTCTACTCTTACTAGCAAGATGCCCGTGCGTTGCACGGAACATCAAGATCTTGTGAGAGAAAAAGGATGAACGAGGGAAGGCCTTATCTGCAAATGTGGAGAGGAGTGCGGGTAAATTGCCATAGTTTCCTTCCTATCCATTAGATATAGATCGGATGACCTATATTGCAGGATGGTAGGCACACCATCATCACCGACTATGCTTTTTATAAGAGTAGAGATAAAAACAGAGTTGGTGATGATGGTGTGCCTGCTATCCTGCAATATAGGTCGTCCGATTTATATCTGGCGGATAGGAAGGAAACTATGGCAATTTTGCAAAAAGATACCCACACCCCTCTCCACATTTGCAAATAAGGTCTTCCCTCGTTCATCCTTTTCTCCCACAAGATAAACTACTCATACAAATGCATCTTGATGTTCCGTGCAACGCATGGGCATCTTGCTAGTTGTTGCAAAAAGCCCATGTGTGTGTGAGAGAGCGGGAGAGAGGAGGAGGACGGAGTGCATGTGTGACAAATACACAAAGAGTGTGTGTGCGAGAGGTATCAGCTTAAAATGTGGCGATAGTGCGTGTGTGCATGATCGAGAGGGTGTGTCTCAAGAAGGGAAGAAAAATCTACATAGATACAAGGAGCGCGAGAGAGACATGTATGCGATAGTGGAAGCACGAGTGTGCGGGTGTATAAACCTATCTAGAGGCTAGTCGATAAATGTTTGTGAGAGAAATACGAGTCGGGGCTGCGAAAGCGAGAGTTTTGTGTGAGAGAGAGAGAGAGACGGTAGTCGGGAAGGGGAGTGGAAGCAGGAGTTGTGTGTGTGAGAGAGAGAGAGAGAGAGATGGGGGAGTTTGTCTGATCAGTAAACAAATGAATAATGTCAGTTTTATAACTGGGATGGAGACGGAAAGGAGACTGCAACGAATGTTCTGTCTGCAGGAGAGAGTAATTTTAGTGGTATGAGTCATATCTAGAGACATATAGGGTGTGTGAGAGAACCCCATAGAGAGAAAGACAAAGTGAAAGACGAGTGAGACTGTGTGTGTGGCGGTGAAAAAGAAAGCTTAGGTACCTAGTGATACCAGAGAACGGTAGAGACGTGAGAGATAATGAAAATCGTGTACTGTATAACGATAGGGAGAGTGTGACACTTCTCAAGGGAGACGTCGAGAGACCATGTTTGCGAAGATAGGAGAAACATGAAGTGAGCGTGCGGGTGAGCTGGAGAAAAGAGAGTGATAGCTACATGAAGGAGCATGCATGCGAGAGAGATGGGTGTGAAAGGAGTCAACATAAAAGGGATTCAAATATTTGAATTCGAGATGATGATACATGTAATTCATACTTGAAACAAAATTGATCTATCAAACATGCATACTCATATGAATTCACGCGCATCTATGTTATTTAATATGTAGACATTACTGATCCATACATTTTAGTAGAACATAATTTGGTTTAAATTTTTTGAATTCAACCTTATGATTTTGAGATCATTGTATTTGTAAATCATATTATCCATATAAAGGAGCAGAATTCTTTGTTGTGCTTTTGAAAGTATATATAAAAATGATGTATATAGAATTTTATTCCAATCGAAAATGGATCCTGCCCGAACAAAAATAGAATACAAACTGGATTCGAATTGAGTTGGCACAGTAAACGTGCACTCTTGCTCTGCAAAAATTTGAATGAAGTGGGGAAAGTCGCAGTAACCGCCCGAAACCAAAATCTGCGAGATGGAAATTACTGCCTATCCCTGCCATGCAAAACCTATCGGCTCGATTTCTATAGGTTTCGATAGGGGTAGGTTTGTAATTTCACTCAAACGTGACATAACCGCCTCTCACCCGGATTCATACACGGTGGGCACCAAAACACAGTGTCTCCTCAGCCGAAATCGACTCCCTCCCCGATTCATACACGGTGGGCGCCAAAAACAAACTCTCGTCGGCAAATATTCGGTGTATGTGAGATTACCGGCCTATCCCCAACCGACTAATATTGCTGTCATGTAGGAAATTTTAAACTGGGGCTAAGTTTGTAAATTTCCTTGCATTTGAGACAAGCGCGCTCTGAAGACATGGTTCACCCCTTCCTCTCTCCCTCCATTTCCCCATTCGTACTCCGTGGGCGCCAAAACACCCTCTCCACCCCAGCCTCCTCCGTCTGCCACCCCATCCACCGCCGTCCTCCTCCACCATGTCGGAGCTGATACCCCGACGCCATCGGCCATTACAAGAGATCGACCTCTCTCATTCACGGCTTCGGACAGGGATCCTTGCATCCCGTCCTCTCGCTTCATCCCCGCCGTCGTCCACCTTGCCGGCGCCGCTCCCATGACTGTCTCGTCCACCGCGCCCTGCCGCCACCGTCTACCCTCCTAGATCTGCTTCCACGCCGCCCACAGCCATCGCTACCGCAGCACCGTCAAATTCTCAGCAGATGCATACACGGCGCCGCACCAGAGGCGATACTCTTTCGTATCTGCTCAACTTACTTATTGCGGCAAGAAAATAGATTGCCACTTCTTTACTCTGATTTCTTGTCCATCACTTACTTGTTAGTTGAAAGCAAACATTGGTTGCGAAGTTGCCTTTGTCCGGTTTTCACCTTCAGATCCGCCATGTCACGCTCAACACTATACTCGCAATGCTTATGGTTTTCCCCTTTTATATTCCACACTAGTTAAATGACAGTAGACTAAATTTCAAAATTGGGTCAGTCAATTTTTGAGAGCTCGCCGGAGTTCACTGGTGCGAAGGAAGGGGCTCGGGTGGGGATGGTGGTTGTGGGGGCGGTGGTGGGGCATCGCCGAACGAAGAAAACTCGACGCGGGTGGGGGCGGGGTGGGGGTGGGGTGGCGGAGGAACACATGCGGTGGGGGCCGGTGGTTCGGTCAGCGGCCCGTGTGGTGTTCTGTATGGGAAGCACATTATGTTCCTTGTCAGGAAGGGGAGCAGGGACATCTGCAGTCAACAGCTGATAGAGCTGGCCTGTACGTGATCGATAGGCTTTCAATTAGTAGCGGCAATACAACACTGTAATTTCCAGCCAGTTCCACTTTTCCGATTTATATATCCTGGTTATGGTGTACCCCTTTTATGTACACTACGATCTGCCTAGTTGTTGTGTGCTCTTGTTATCATGGTTTGGCAATAAACTCTCTATACAGTATATTATGAACCTATCATCTGCCAACTATCCTTACTTCTGGAGCCTATTTTTTTGTGTACTTGTGCCAGATTATATTAATGCATGCACCATATTACACCACACATGGGCTCTCTCATTAGAATCTAGTGATAGCACACAAGGGTTTACAGGGGCGCCCCTATATTAGAATATCCTCTGCATTACAAAGATAATCTCACTACTATTTATGTTTTCATGCTTCTCAGATATTATACGTAATCATAGTGAATATCAGAATCCGTGCATCAGAAGAATATTGTGGAACACTGCAACGACTTACAAAATTGGCACCAAGGCATTGAGTGCCATTCTGGATGCAATGAAACTCATACGCTCCCCACCTGTAGATTCTTGTTCAGAATATGATCCTAATGACTATTCTTACCTCGAGGAGTCAAAGGCAGATGGCCTATCCTGTTCACCCATCAAGGTGCTTGTTCTAATTTGGCAAGGTTTTATTGATTGCGCGTATCTTGCATAAGTTGTCTTGCATTTCTTCTACTTTGTAGCACCGCCATTTGCTTAGTTTACTCATCATATATGTCAAGATGCCATGCCCATCCATTATCAATACATATTCCATATGTCATCATACCATGTTTTTCCACTCAAATGTTGTTCTTGTGCATCAGACATCAGAAAGGAAGAGGGTGATTGCCGAACCTGAAGGAGCACCAACAAAGTCCTTGAAAAACATGGTGGTGCCGGAGAAATCAGATAGCACCCCACTTATATTGGCTCTACAACCAGTGACACAAAACGTAGGACCGACTCTAGCAGACTGTACCCATACTTCATTGGCCACACCACTAGCCCCACCACACAGGACCTGCACTCCAGCAAAAGGTATGCCGATTTCAGTTGCCATAGCACCAGCCGTACCACAGAAAAATCCCACTCCAGCAAAAAGTACAGCAAGTCCACCAGCCGAAGACCTATCCCAACTGCAGAGACGGCCAATTCCTGCAGATTGGAACCCCATTCAGTTATACCCAGTTTAAAAGACAATGCTTTCAATGTTGTTAGGGACTACGTGCATATATTCCCATCATGGGAAGATTATAGTGAAGACAAACACCATTTTCACATCTTCATGTCCCACTTACGTGTAAGTGCTATTATTCATGGTGATTATTTTCCTGTTTTCTGCTGATTGAACACATCAATGATTTACATTACATTGTTGTAAGTAGGTGAGGGTCAATCTGGATAGTCATGACGAGCAAAGCTTGCATGCGCTTTTCAAGGAAGCATTGCAGCGGTATCGATGTTACCTGAGGAAATCACACTTTGATGGCAAGTCTATAAACGAATTTCCGGTGAAGTCTCCTGTGCTAAATTTAGAAGACATTGAATGGAAAAACCTTGTTATGCACTGGTCTCGTTCCCAGGATGAGGTACTGTCTATGATATCACATGACAATTTGAAGTTCTACTTTTCCGCATGTGCCTTACGGATCTTTTTTGCAGGAAATCTGCTCGAAGAAGAATTCCGGTTTGAAAAGGATGACAGGAAATCACAAATATGTTGCCCGCTGCTTTGCTCTTGTTAGTACATGTTGTCCTATATCACTGTACTTGCATACATACCTAGTTCATTATGTGACAGCAGTATGCATGATAGCTTGCTTATCAATTGTTCGCTCCAAATTATCTGATCTGTATGAATGGTTACATTAGTGTAGAATATATCCAATGCCAATGAAAATTTTTAGCTCTGCATTTTTCTTGTAAGTACCTGCTTTCCTTTATCAGTGTACTTATATTGACAGCTAGTTGTACATGTACCATCACTCTGCAGCTTATTTTCCTTTGCCCTCCATTTTCTACACATCAGATCTATATTTACTCTTACCATATGGTTGGATAACATCGATGGTACTGAAGAAGTTTAGTTCTGCATTGCTCTTGGCTATACCTTTTGCCTGTATCGCTGTACTTACATTTATAGCTACTTGGTTATGTAGCATCACTCTTCATCTTATCTTAAATATTCTCCATTTTTTCTTATATTATCACATCTATATTTACTCTTAACAAAATGTAGAATAAAGGCAATGCTTATGAAGAAGATTATGTGGTAAACTTCTTGAATTCCGGCCCCCCCCCCATCAGCATGGACAAGGGCTTTATAGAGCCTGTCTTCACCAATAATGTAAGTTTGTCCTTCTCAAGCCTTCAAACTTTGTTGTGTATATTTGGTTAGGCATGACTACAACAGCTGTTTATTTTTGGTGTTTGCATCAAATTGCATGTTTAAAGTTTATTATGTAGTTCATAAACAAAAGTTTGTCCTTCTCAATTTAAGTTTTCAGTTGTACAACCAAGTTCCTTCTTCATACCATGTAAATTAAACTATACAGAGCAAGTGATCTTCTTTTGCACTGCATGTATGCTTCTGTTCTTGATCCGTAATCCAGTGGTGTGGTGAACCTACCCACTACAGCACAATGTCATATTCTGCAGTGTCTTAACTATGAACAATGCCATATCATTCTACTATTATTTAAACCGTCTCTTTATTTGCCAATCTGAAATGGGATAAATTGACAGCACACTAACCATTGATACTTATGAGTTCTTGATCTGTAATCCAGTGGTGTCGTGAAGCTGCCAACTCCTTCACAATGTCATTTCCTGCCATGTCTTGACCTGAATAATACCATATTGTGTTAATGCTATTCTAAACTGTGTCACTTTATTCGTCAGTAAGAAATGTGATGAATTGTCAGCACTCATACTTATATGTGCAAAACCTGTCATCTGTCTGCTTGTTTATCTTTCAGAGTGAGGAGGATATAAGTGTCAAACAAGCGCAGTCTCATCAGCTTGCTCAGCTGCTTGCGCTGCAGCTCCCAAGCAGGGCTAACCTTTCTTGAACTCTATTGAAGTGCTTTCAGTTTTGTATATTATTTTGTCGGCGTGTTTATTTGCACTGGTGGCGATCTTTGATGCCCAGTGTATGTAATCTGCTGTCTGCTTGTGCTTTATTATCATAGTGGCAAACTTTGATCCCCACTGGATGTAATATGCCGTAATTTCTTTATTTTATAGTCTAGGTTTTTTCTTATTCACGATGCTGTAGTTATTTTACTGTATATATATCCTGTCTTCGTAGTAAACCGGCCAAACCGTAAAATTACGGTACATAATTGGGCCATCATGCAAATCACTATGTATGATCCACATCATGGGCCCACTCATCTTGGTCCGTTAACAGGCCTAAATGTAAACTGGCCCACAAGTAGATTCGGGCCTTTAATAGGCCGAGTAAACCGCCGGCCCTATTTTCGCAAGAAAACTCAACGGGCTTTTAGGAGGATGAAAAGTAGGTTGGGCCTGAAACGTGCCGAACAGCTCACTGGCCGGCAGCAGGTCGAAATAGACCATGGCCCATGATTGTGCCAATCACATCACGGGCCGTTAACAGGCCAAAATTGTCTCGATCCTTGTTTGGCACAATCAGATTATCGGCTGTGAGCAAGCCGGATGCAAACCGAGCCGTAGTTAGGCCCAACTATATGACGGGCTTTTAACAGGCCGAAATAAATATAGGGCCGAAATGTTAAACGGGCCTTTAATAGGCCGAAACTAATATCAGGCCGAATTACTAAATGGGCCTTTAGCAAGTGGGACCAAAAGTATAGCGTCCAGTTGACGGACCGAATCTGATATGGGCCATAATTTGGCCCAAAGCCTCTTAAAGGGCCGGATCTTATCTGGGCCGTAATTTGGCCCAGAACGTGGAAGGTTTTTAACGGGCCGAATCTCATATGGGCCTTTATTAGGCCCGGAACATGGCAGGCAATTAATGGACCGGATCAAATATGGGCCGGCATTTGGCCCAAAACATGGCAGCATGTGAGTGGGCCGGCCCACTAGTGCCCTCAAAACCTTGTGGGCCTTTAGCTGGGCTGGCCCATTATGGTCGGCAAAATCTTGTGGGCCTTTAGCTGGGCCGGCCCATTATGGTCCACAAAATCTTGTGGGCCTTTAGCTAGGCCCGCCCATTATGGTCCGCAAAATCTTGTGGGCCTTTAGTTGGGCCGGCCCATTATGGTCCGCAAAATCTTGTGGGCCTTTAGTTGGGCCGGCCCATTTAGCCTATATGGGCCTCTGTTGGGCCCTGCCACGTGTCGACGTATCATAGGCATGTCTCCTCCAATGGACGGGCGACATCTGGCCCACCGAGGAGCAAACACGTGTTTCCTCCGGCCAATGAGAATTTTACACGTGGAAAATCACCATTGGTCCGGGCTGTTAATGGGTTATCGGATCCAAAACCTGACCCCATAGCTTAACGGCGAGCTATTACGGTGGATGACACGTGTCGGTCACCCTTGACGAAAGCACTTCTATGACGCGCGATTTATCGTCATGGAAGTGGACACTTCCGTGATGACAATTTTGGTAATGTCATGGAACACTTCTACGACAGCACAGCTATGACTATCTTGATTCTGTCATAAAATCATCATGGATGTACATGCATGACAGAAAACGTGACCTACTGTGACAAACACGTATCATCACGGAAGTGTATTTTTTTGTAGTGAGAGGCGATTGCATTCGCTAAGCTCAAGGCCTTTTACTCATGCATTGTCAAGAAGCTGGCTCCCCTGCAACTGAAGGAAATCCAGGCCTCATCCCTACACCCGGCTATCGGGCCATGCACGCCTAGGCGCACCACTCGAGCCACGAAGCGCACCGCGGGAACTGGATCATCCAAAGCGTCGCCTGCAGAAAATGTGCTTCTCCGGACGCTAGGACTTGCGGTAGAGGATCTCACGGTTGACGATAGAACAGTGGAAGAGCTCAAGGGGTTGTTTGACTCACCGTTACGCGAGCAGCACATCCGAGTGATTGCAGCTCTGTTCGGCAAGACCCTGCCCATTGGAGGGGCGCTTGCCCCGCAAGATTCGGTAGTTGTTAGAGCGCAGTAGTCCCCGGAGTGGGATGGAGTTGGTGGATGCTTGATCATTTATGGATCCAAGCCCATCAATCATATGCTGGAATGTGAGGGGGCTGAACAACCCAGCCAAATGAGATGCTGTGAGAGGCTTCGTGAGCACCATTAGGGCAAATGTAGCTTGTTTACAGGAGACTAAACTTGATGTAATTGATGGCTACTCAGTTATGCAATGCTTGGGGCCATCCTTTGATGGTTATGCTTATTTGCCGGCTGTTGAGACCAGGGGAGGAATCCTACTTGCTTGGGATTCTTCTGTGGTGGATGTGGACCAGCTACAGTTGGACACTGACTTTATAACAGGCATGATACATACTAAAGCAGGAGATCAATGGTGGCTAACGGTTGTTTATGCTCCGCAAGGAGATGCGCTCAAAACAGCCTTCTTGGAGCAACTAAACATGCGGAGAGAGCTCTGTCCGGGACCGTGGATGGTCCTGGGAGATTTACATAATCTTGCGAGCGTCGGAGAAAAACAATGCTAACCTAAACCGAAGTATGATGGGAAAGTTTGTGGCTTTCATGGACAACAACGAGCTCAAAGAAGTGTACATGCATGGGCGGAGATTCACTTGGTCCAATGAGCGAGACTTGCCTACAATGACCAAGATTGATAGAGTGCTAGTCTCGGTGGATTGGGAGTTGGCGAATCCGGACTGTCTTCTCCAAGCTTTATCGTCTGGTGTGTCTGACCACGCCCCGCTACACCTTCACACGACAGCCATGTTCTACCCTAAAAAGAGATTTCATTTTGAGCTATATTGGACCAAGCTGGAGGGCTTTGAGGATGTTGTGCGCGAGGCTTGGGTTTGCGATGATAGCATAGTAGATCCCTTCAAGAGGCTTGATGCATTATATAGAAACACGGCAGTTGCGTTGCAAGCATGGAGTCAAAGAAAGACAGGAAATATTAAACTGCTCATGGCTGTTGCAACTTTGGTGATCTTTCGGTTTGATCAAGCACAAGAGAGCCGCATCCTAACGGACTAGGAACTGTGGCTTAGGCGTACCCTCAAACTTTCTCTGTTGGGCCTGTCTTCCCTTCAAAGAACCATTGAGAGGCAGAGATCACGGATGAGATGGATCAGGGAGGGCGATGCAAACACAAAACTGTTCCAAGCATTTGCTAATGGAAGGAGAGCCAAAAATTTCATCCCGCACGTCAGAGTTGGAGATGCTGTGTACACGGAGCAAAGACAGAAATAAGAGGTGTTCACGGCTGCGTTTGAATCCTTGCTTGGGTCTGATCAAGCACGTGACTTCACGATTGATCTGGATTACTTGGATGTCCAACCAATTAATCTAGTTGATCTTGACGACATGTTCACGAAGCAGGAAGTCCTTGATGCTATAAATGAGTTGCACCCCGACAGAGCCCCGGGTCCTGAAGGCTTCATTGGAGCGTTCTATCAGAGAGCATGGCCTATCATCAAGAATGACATTATGGCAGCGGTGCACAAGCTTTATGTATGTGATGGAGCCGGCTTTGCGAAACTCAATCGAGCCTACATCATACTTATACCGAAGAAAAGTGATGCCGAGGAGGTGGGCGACTTCCGCCCAATCAGCTTGACGCATAGCTTTGAGAAGTTGTTCGCAAAGATGCTAACAACCAGAATAAGGAGGCAGATGAAAGCCCTAGTTAATGCCAATCAATCTGCATTTATCAAGGGGAGAGTGCTTCATGATAACTTCTTAATGGTTAGACATGTCGCAAGGAGAATTCACGCTAGAAGAGCTCCAGGTATGTTTCTTAAGCTGGATATATCGAAAGCTTTCGACAAACTATCCTAGCCATTCCTCTTCCAAGTGCTAAGGGCCAAAGGTTTTGGTCCAAGGTTCATTCGATGGCTGGAAATCTTGCTGCAATCTGCGAGCACTAAAGTGGTTGTAAACGGATGTCCTGGAAAAAGATTCTACCACAGCCGAGGATTGAGGCAGGGAGATCCTAGCTCGCCTCTTCTCTTCGTTATAGCCATGGATATTCTTACAACAGTGATTGGTAAGGCAGCTAGTGAGCTTGTACTATTATCCTTCTCGGGTGTTAAAGACACGCAACGGCTATCCATATTTGCCGATGATGTGGCCCTGTTCATTCGGCCATCCGCTTCTGACCTGGCTTGTGTGAGAGGGGCGCTCAGTATATTTGGGACTGCCTCAGGACTTCGAGTTAACTACAGGAAGACTTCTGCCATACTAATTCATGGAGATCAAGAAGACAAGGAGAGAGTGATGAGCTTCCTAAACTGCCAATCTGGGACGTTTCCATGCAAGTATCTTGGGTTGCTGCTCGCCATAAACCAGCTTACGAGGACTGATTGGCAGCCGCTGCTAGACCAGGTTAAGCATTTCATCCCAGCATGGCAGAGAGGCCTTATACAGAGACCAGGCAGACTAATCCTTGTCAAGAGCGTCATAGCAGCTAGGCCAATACACCATCTGCTCGTCCTGAACCCACCCCTCTGGGTGTTTGAAGAAATCAATACTTGGATGAGATCTTTTTTCTGGGTTGGGAAAGACAGAACTAATGGAGGGCAATGCCTGGTTGCTTGGAACACCATATGCAGACCAACGAAATTTGGAGGCCTTGGAGTCAAAAACCTGCAGTTACAAGCACTAGCTCTTCGAGTCCGCTGGGAATGGCTACGCCGTACTGACATTGAGCGGCCATGGCATGGACTGACAAATGATGTGGATGAGGAGGCGAGAGCTGTGTTTGATAGCACCGTCCAGATCTCAGCAGGGAAAGGGAACAAGGTGCTCTTCTGGACTGATCGATGGATCCAAGGTTTCGCTGCCGCGGATGTTTCACCCATGATAGTGGCAGTAGTGGATGTGCGCATCAAAAATAGAAGAACGATCCAGCAAGCAATGATTGACAATGCATGGCGCAATGACATTCGAGGTGATCTTTCTTATATGGCTCACATTCAACTTATCCACCTCCAACATGTCATTGCTACCACCCCGAGAGATCTCAATACAGAGGACGTCTTCCGATGGCCATGTGAACCATCACGCTTGTACACGGCCAGATCCACATATGAGAGGTTATGTCAGGGGCTGGTAAGATCGAGCATGGCCTCATGCATCTGGCGAAGCTGGGCGACCCTCAAGTGCAAGATCTTTGTATGGTTGGCTGTGCAATATCGCATCTGGACGTCTGATCGAAGAGCTCATCATGGGTTACAGGACGTGCCTTCGGCTTGCTATACGTGTCAACAGGATGAAGATAATGTGGATCATATCTAGGCACAATGTGTCTATGCGAGAGAAGTCTGGCATCAATGCTTCCTTATCATGCAGGTGAATGTGGAGATCCCAGACGCTCTGGATACTTTTCAGGAGTGGTGGTTGAAGACAAGGAGCAACTTCCGACAACCATACAAGCGAGGGTTGACACTTTTGTCATTGCTGCCGTCTGGTTGCTTTGGAAACAAAGAAATGCAAGAGTGTTTAACCGGGCCGAGCAAGTCAGTTCCCCCATTAGGCTAGCCCAGCAAATTCTAGATGAGATCAAAACTTGGAAACTTGCGGGAGTGGGAGTGGTAGGGTTGAGTAGATTTGTGAGAGAGTAGTTGTTAGTTTTGTTGGAGTTGGAGTCGGTGTAACCTCGTCGATGCTTGCATCGTCGTAGGTATCTTGTAAACATTCTGCTTCCTTCTATAAAAATATGGTACACTATTGGCATACTCTTGAAAAAAAACTTTTGGAAGAAAAAATAAATCATAGATCTGATACTTTTTTTCAAATTTGAGAAAAAGTTGGCAAGTTTCAGAAAAAAAACGAAATAATTTCCCCAAAACGAAAAAGCCTGTGAATTCAAAAAAGTTCAGGGATTTCGAAAAAAAGTTCCTGAATTTGAAAAGGAAAAAGTTCATTGATTTCGAAAAAAATTCTTCAATTTTGGAACACAAATCTGAAAAAAGGCCATGAATTTTGAAAAAAGTTCATCGGATTTGAAAAAAAGTTCATCAAGTTGAAAAAAATTCATTAGATTTGACAAAAAAATCATTGATTTTTAAAAGAAATTAACAAAAATATAAAAACAAGTTCATTGATTTTGAAAAAAGTGAATCAAATTTTGAAAAAAAATCATTGATTTGAAAAAAGTTCACGGATTTAAGAAAAGAAAAAAGAAACAGGAAACAGAAAAAGAAAAAAAACGTAGAAAACGTAGGGGGGACATTTCCTATACATAGAAATGTAAAAAAAGTACGTATTCACAAGTTGGTGTAGTGGTTAGTGTTGTTCACTCGCAAGGAAGAGATCGCGCGTTCAATCCCTGTCGATCGCACTTCGGCACCCTTTTCTAAGTTTGGGATCGATCTTGGGATGACTAGTTGCTTCCCTATGTTGGGAGCCACTATGCTAGACAAGAATTGCTATACACTATGTAGGGCACGGCCTACTAGAAGGAAAATGAACCGAATTTTACCCTGTTTACTTTCTTTTCCTGATTTTACTTTTTTTCTCTTTCATTTTCTTCATTTTTACTTTTTTTCTCTTCGGGTTTTTTTCCTCTTTTCTTTTGTTTTTGTTTGATTCTCTTATTTCATCCACAATTTTTTTTTGTTTTTCTTTGTTTCTGTCTTTGTTTTTCTCGGTTTTTCTTTTCTTACTCATTTTCCTTCTTTTATTCTTTGGTTTTTTGTTTCTTTCTTGGTTTTCAATGTTTTTTCATTCTTTCTGCATTTTTTTCTTTGTTTTTTTGTTTTTTTCTTTGGTTTATTTTGTTTCTTTTTCGGTTTTCAATTTTTTGGTTTTCTTTGTTCTTTTGGGTTTTATTCTATATTTTTTTTATGTCAACAAAATTTTTCTAATACATTTCTAACATTTTTAATACAAATTTAACATTTTGTAATACATGGTCAACATTTTTTCTATAAACATTTTTAAGAAACAAATACTTGTTTAACATTCTGATATACATGATAAACTTTTTTAAAATACTTGTTCAAAAAATTTCAAATACTTGTTCAACATTTTATATATATGATCAACATTTTTTTCAAATACTTGTTCAACATTTTTTATAAACATGATCAACATTTTTCAAACACTTGTTCAACATTTTTTATATACACGATCAACATTTTTCAAATGTTTTTGAAGAGTATATATATATATATATATATATATATATATATATATATATATATTAAAGGAGAATCGAACGTCGTGATGGTTCGACCTCCTACTATCCCTATCGATACATCCCTTCCCACCTCTGATTTTTTTCCCGTAGCGATGCCCTCTCCCACTTACGTTTTGTTTTGGTTCCACCCAGGTACCCACCCACGCACCCCTCCCACGATCCTCCCTACGTTCCCCATGATCTCCCCAACACAGCCTCCTCTTGGAGAGTCACTCCTGGCGCAACCAGCGACATTGCTCCCTGGCACCTCCAAACCATGGCTTCCCCTGCATCTCCTCCAGGCGATGCCGCCACTTCGCTATCGCCACCAATGCCTAACTGACGGCAGCTTTCCTCATCTTCTTCTTCTCGCGCCGCAGCCTCCGTGTTGCGATGTTGCCGCCCCACAGTCTCGACCGGTGCCGCGCTGGCCGCGGCATCCCGCGCGAATAAGAGGTTGATCGTTCTCTTCTTTGGATCCAGGTAGAGAATCGCGATGGAGGCTGCTATAGAAGTTGGATAATGGTGAGGGGCACATCCGCACATGTCAGTAGAGGAGCAGGCGCGGCGGAGAGGCACATGGTGACAGTGTAGGTGGAGGAGTAAAGGGCCGCTGGAGATGGGATCACGTCCAGTACATCGGCGTACCGGCGTGCAGTGGCGCCAGGCTGGAGGTAGCTCACGGAGATGTTCAACCTGACCAACCGCTTCACGTTCTTCCTGCACCATGGCGAGGTCGACCTCGTCTCCCGCCCAGGTATGTTATCCATCTAAGTCTACTAATTTCTCTTCTTAATCTTATTTTCTGCTGATATAAGTAATCATGTCGATTACTGCATGCAATTTATTTTTGCACACAACTAAGCTTTTCAGTAGTACAGAAGGAACACCAGGAATATAAATAGTTTCAGGAATTCCATATGTTGTAAGATGCTTTGAATAGTCATTATACTATAGCTTCACTGAATTGTATATCTGAACTTACATTTGCATAAATCAACTGCAATCTGTTACAAATTTTCTACAGTATCATATTCAGGTTGAGTTCAATTCATATTTGCCATTCGATGAGCTTTAGTCGACCGTTCTCTTTTCTCCTATATTTTGATCATCTCATAATGAAGAAAATCCCATTTTTAGTTTGCGTCGTCTTAACCAATTAGCCTCTATTCATTGTACTTGAACGCAAAATAAGTTCAAAGTAGGCTATTCATTGCCATCTGCACATATTTTCAGTTGTAATGTTTTTTGTATTTGTGCAGTGTTGGATGCTTACATACAATATGTACACTTATGTAGAAGAGAAGGGTCCCATCACTCTAGGCTGGGTACATCCTAATATTCTTATGCCACATTATCCGGTCTGGAACATGTCTTACAAGATTAAACTTCGAATTTTGCTTCAGTTTCAAATTTTGCTATATGTCCAAATTCCAAGCAGAATTTTATAGGAATTATGATAAAAACCTCTATGATATCGCCTCGGCACTAAATAACTTTTTGGCTCGGCTAAATAACATTTTCTCCTAACTCCCGCCTTTATTTGTGCAGCTGAGATCATGTGGACAAGTGACAAAACATTGATTTTTGTGGAGAGAGTCAAAGTAATCATGTTGTGAACAAGGCCTTTCTTACAGTTAACTATAAATTCTGAACATGTTGATCCTCCATTTGTGAAGAAGCCGTGGCAAAACTAGAAGTCAAAGGTTGTCCATGGATGCAAGTAACTGAACCCAACTTGGCTTTGCTTTTTACACCTCTCTATTCAGGGATAGTTCGCGTACACATCTTGATTCTTAGTTCTTGTGTTGGCAGTCGATTGTTATGTGTGTGAGTCCTAGCAGATGACGTTGGATTTGGCTCTAGCTAATGTCTTATTTTAGAAATCTCTTAGGGAGGAAAGGAGGGAGGGAGAATTTTCTTAATTTGGAAGTATAAATATTTGTTCGACACAATCGTAAGACTATAAAGATATTTTCATAATGTCTCAATGTCAAAGGTTTTCCATTGTTAGTGAATGGAATGGATACTGAAATATCATGTTTCAATTATTTTTTGTTGGTCAGCTTGAGTAATATTTTTGTATGTTCCCATTGTTATTTCATATATGCTAGCTTGCTATCCTATATAACATATTTCATATAGGGGGTCAACCTTAAAAAAGTTATAATGTTAGAGAACCATGTTAATTGAGTTGGCTTGGTATTTTCTCTGTTTCGCTCTCTCTGATCTTGCTAGGGATCAACTCAGCGCACGCACGAAACGCACGCTGGAGAAAAAACTGGGAGAGAGCCCCCAACTGTATCGTTGTAAATAAATGTGTTAGCATCTAAGAGTTCAGTGTCATTCAGTTTTGTTATGCAAAAACTGCATATATCCAGTTTGTTCTGTTTGTTTTTATAGAGAGGTCTTTCTCTCCAGAAACTTTGTGTTATCCATGTGAATTCCACTAGATATATCCGTCTTGCTCATAGTAGGACTTGTAGTATAGCCAGATCTATTCACGCGGTTAAGTATATATACTAAAGTAACTACTGATTCTTAGTTTTGTTTATTGCAGTCTTTGTGCATGCAAAAAATTAGAACAATGACTATGTTGCATGCTGGCATCCCTATGTTCTATATATGTGCTTTACCATAAGAAATAAAATGAGTAACAGGGGATGATCATGAGGAGAATGTACATTCTGTAGCTAGCCGAGGAACTAGCACAAATGGATAACAATACATCATTTGGATGAATTCTGAACTATTTAAAGATGAGGAGATTGAGTAATCACATGCCTTTTGTTACTCTATTGTTCATATTTAGAACTAGAGAGAGGGAAAGACAGAGTTGCTAGCTCATACTACATGAGACTAAAGGTCATTAGGACTTAAATTTTCTGTATAGTACCACATATGATGTCATGTAGTTTCAGTATATACATATACTTGAGATGTTTCTGGCTAAAGCTGGAGCTATGAATCTAAGCTTAGCCCTTTTTTACTGCTTTATTCCTTATTCTTTTTAGGGAACACTAATATAGCATGATCATGAATTCATAAGCTTCCCACACAATGGAGTATCCCTGGTCTTATAACTTTCTGAGCTCCATAAAGAGAAATGGCAAAGTAATAGTGTTAATAAGGCAAATTCAAAGCCAAATTCATAGGGTGATTTGTGCTTTTTATTTCTAAGCTGTGTTTTATTTACATTAAACAATTCCCAGTCCCTTCACCCCAGCCGAGGCACTGAAGGAAATATGCCCTAGAGGCAATAATAAAGTTATTATTTATTTCCTTATATCATGATAAATGTTTATTATTCATGCTAGAATTGTATTAACCGGAAACATAATACATGTGTGAATACATAGACAAACATAGTGTCACTAGTATGCCTCTACTTGACTAGCTCGTTGATCAAAGATGGTTATGTTTCCTAGCCATAGACATGAGTTGTCATTTGATTAACGGGATCACATCATTAGGAGAATGATGTGATTGACTTGACCCATTCCGTTAGCTTAGCACTTGATCGTTTAGTATGTTGCTATTGCTTTCTTCATGACTTATACATGTTCCTATGACTATGAGATTATGCAACTCCCGTTTACCAGAGGAACACTTTGTGTGCTACCAAACGTCACAACGTAACTGGGTGATTATAAAGGTGCTCTACAGGTGTCTCCGAAGGTACTTGTTGGGTTGGCGTATTTCGAGATTAGGATTTGTCACTCCGATTGTCGAATAGGTATCTCTGGGCCCTCTCGGTAATGCACATCACTTAAGCCTTGCAAGCATTGCAACTAAAGAGTTTGTTGCAAGATGATGTATTACGGAACGAGTAAAGAGACTTGCCGGTAACGAGATTGAACTAGGTATTGAGATACCGACGATCGAATCTCGGGCAAGTAACATACCGATGACAAAGGGAACAACGTATGTTGTTATGCGGTCTGACCGATAAAGATCTTCGTAGAATATGTGGGAGCCAATATGAGCATCCAGGTTCCGCTATTGGTTATTGACCGGAGACATGTCTCGGTCATGTCTACATAGTTCTCGAACCCGTAGGGTCCGCACGCTTAACGTCATGATGACAGTTATATTATGAGTTTATATATTTTGATGTACCGAAGGTTGTTCGGAGTCCCGGATGTGATCAGGACATGACGAGGAGTCTCGAAATGGTCGAGACATAAAGATTGATATATTGGACGACTATATTCGGACACCGGAAATGTTCCGGGTGATTTCGGAGAAAACCGGAGTGCCGGAGGGTTACCGGAACCCCCCCCCCCCGGGAGAAGTAATGGGCCTTATGGGCCTTAGTGGAGAGAGAGGGGCAGCCAGGAGGGGCCGCGCGCCCCCTCCCCCTCTGGTCCGAATTGGACTAGGAGAGGGGGGGCGGCGCCCCCCTTTCCTTCTCCCTCTCCCCCTTCCTTTCCCCCCTCCTCCCAGTAGGAGTAGGAAAGAGGGGAGTCCTACTCCTACTAGGAGGAGGACTCCTCCTCCTGGCGCGCCAACAAGGGCCGGCCGGCCTCCCCCTTGCTCCTTTATATACGAGGGCAGGGGGCACCCCATAGACACAACAATTGATCTATTGATCTCTTAGCCGTGTGCGGTGCCCCCCTCCACCATATTACACCTCGATAATATCGTAGCAGTGCTTAGGCGAAGCCCTGCGTCGGTAGAACATCATCATCGTCACCACGCCGTCGTGCTGACGAAACTCTCCCTCAACACTCGGCTGGATCGGAGTTCGAGGGACGTCATCGAGCTGAACATGTGCTGAACTCGGAGGTGCCGTGCGTTCGGTACTTGATCGGTCGGATCGTGAAGACGTACGACTACATCAACCGCATTGTGTTAACGCTTCCGCTTTCGGTCTACGAGGATACGTGGACAACACTCTCCCCTCTCGTTGCTATGGATCACCATGATCTTGCGTGTGCGTAGGAAATTTTTTGAAATTACTACGTTCCCCAACAGTGGCATCCGAGCCTGGTTTTATGCGTTGATGTTATGCACGAGTAGAACACAAGTGAGTTGTGGGCGATATAAGTCATACTGCTTACCAGCATGTCATACTTTGGTTCGGCGGTATTGTGAAATGAAGCGGCCCGGACCGACATTACGCGTACGCTTACACGAGACTGGTTTCACCGTTGCGAGCACTCGTTGCTTAAAGGTGACCGGCGGGTGTCTGTCTCTCTCACTTTAGTTGAACCAAGTGTGGCTACGCCCGGTCCTTGCGAAGGTTAAAACAGCACCAACTTGACAAACTATCGTTGTGGTTTTGATGCGTAGGTAAGAACGGTTCTTGCTAAGCCCGTAGCAGCCACGTAAAACTTGCAACAACGAAGTAGAGGACGTCTAACTTGTTTTTGCAGGGCATGTTGTGATGTGATATGGCCAAAGCATGATGCTAAATTTATTGTATGAGATGATCATGTTTTGTAACCGAGTTATCGGCAACTGGCAGGAGCCATATGGTTGTCGCTCTATTGTATGCAATGCAATCGCCCTGTAATGCTTTACTTTATCACTAAGCGGTAGCGATAGTCGTAGAAGCATAAGATTGGCGAGACAACAATGATGCTACGATGGAGATCAAGGTGTCGCGCCGGTGACGATGGTGATCATGACGGTGCTTCGGAGATGGAGATCACAAGCACGAGATGATGATGTCCATATCATATCACTTATATTGATTGCATGTGATGTTTATCTTTTATGCATCTAATCTTGCTTTGATTGACGGTAGCATTATAAGATGATCTCTCACTAAATTATCAAGGTATAAGTGTTCTCCCTGAGTATGCACCGTTGCGAAAGTTCTTCGTGCTGAGACACCACGTGATGATCGGGTGTGATAGGCTCTACGTTCAAATACAACGGGTGCAAAACAGTTGCACATGCGGAATACTCGGGTTAAGCTTGACGAGCCTAGCATATAACAGATATGGCCTCGGAACACGGAGACCGAAAGGTCGAGCGTGAATCATATAGTGGATATGATCAACATAGTGATGTTCACCGTTGAAACTACTCCATCTCACGTGATGATCGGACATGGTTTAGTTGATATGGATCACGTGATCACTTAGAGGATTAGAGGGATGTCTATCTAAGTGGGAGTTCTTAAGTAATATGATTAATTGAACTTAAATTTATCATGAACTTAGTCCTGATAGTATTTTGCAAATTATGTTGTAGATCAATAGCTCGCGTTGTTGCTTCCGTATGTTTATTTTGATATGTTCCTAGAGAAAAATTATGTTGAAATATGTTAGTAGCAATGATGTGGATTGGATCCATGATCTGAGGATTATCCTCATTGCTGCACAGAAGAATTATGTCCTTAATGCACCGCTAGGTGACAGACCTATTGCAGGAGCAGATGCAGACGTTATGAACGTTTGGCTAGCTCAATATGATGACTACTTGATAGTTTAGTGCACCATGCTTAACGGCTTAGAATCGGGACTTCAAAGACGTTTTGAACATCATGGACCATATGAGATGTTCCAGGAGTTGAAGTTAATATTTCAAGCAAATACCCAAGTTGTGAGATATGAAGTCTCTAACAAGTTCTATAGCTAAAAGATGGAGGAGAATAGCTCAAGCAGTGAGCATGTGCTCAGATTGTCTGGGTACTACAATCGCTTGAATCAAGTGGGAGTTAATCTTCCAGATAAAATAGTGATTGACAGAATCCTCTAGTCACCATCACCAAGTTAGTAGAACTTCGTGATGAACTATAGTATGCAAGGGATGACGAAAGTAATTCCCGAGCTCTTCGCGATGCTGAAATCGACGAAGGTAGAAATCAAGAAAGAGCATCAAGTGTTGATAGTTAACAAGACCACTAGTTTCAAGAAAAGGGCAAAGGGATAGAAGGGGAACTTCAAGAAGAACGGCAAGCAAGTTGCTGCTCAAGTGAAGAAGCCCAAGTCTGGACCTAAGCCTGAGACTAAGTGCTTCTACTGCAAAGGGACGGGTCACTGGAAGCGGAACTGCCCCAAGTATTTGGTGGATAAGAAGGATGGCAAAGTGAACAAAGGTATATTTGATATACAGATTATTGATATGTATTTTACTAGTGTTCGTAGCAACCCCTCGGTATTTGATACTGGTTCAGTTGCTAAAGAGTAGTAACTCGAAACGGGAGTTGCATAATGAACAGAAACTAGTTAAGGATGAAGTGACGATGTGTATTGGAAGTGGTTCCAAGATTGATATGATCATCATCGCACACTCCCTATACTTTCGGGATTAGTGTTGAACCTAAATAAGTGTTATTTGGTGTTTGCGTTGAGCATGAATATGATTTGATCATGTTTATTGCAATACGGTTATTCATTTAAGTTAGAGAATAATTGTTGTTCTGTTTACATGAATAAAACCTTATATGGTTACACACCCAATGAAAATGGTTCGTTGGATCTCGATTGTAGTGATACACATATTCATACTATTGAAGCCAAAAGATGCAAAGTTAATAATGATAGTGCAACTTATTTGTGGCATTGCCGTTTAGGTCATATTGGTGTAAAGCGCATGAAGAAACTCCATGCTGATGGGCTTTGGAATCACTTGATTATGAATCACTTGATGCTTGCGAACCATGCCTTATGGGCAAGATGACTAAGACTCCGTTCTCCGGAACAATGGAGCGAGCAACTGACTTATTGGAAATAATACATACTGATGTATGCGATCCGATGAGTGTTGAGGCTCGCGGTGGGTATCGTTATTTTCTGACCTTCATAGATGATTTGAGCAGATATGGGTATATCTACTTAATGAAACATAAGTCTGAAACATTTGAAAAGTTCAAAGAATTTCAGAGTGAAGTTGAAAATCATCGTAACAAGAAAATAAAATTTCTACGATCTGATCGTGGAGGAGAATATTTGAGTTATGAGTTTGGTCTTCATTTGAAACAATGCGGAATAGTTTCGCAACTCACGCCACCCGGAACACCACAGCGTAATGGTGTGTCCGAACGTCGTAATCGTACTTTACTAGATATGGTGCGATCTATGATGTCTCTTACTGATTTACCGCTATCGTTTTGGGGTTATGCTTTAGAGACGGCTGCATTCACGTTAAATAGGGCACCATCAAAATCCGTTGAGACGACGCCTTATGAACTGTGGTTTGGCAAGAAACCAAAGTTGTCATTTCTTAAAGTTTGGGGCTGCGATGCTTATGTGAAAAAACTTCAACCTGATAAGCTCGAACCCAAATCGGAGAAATGCGTCTTCATAGGATACCCAAAGGAAACTATTGGGTACACCTTCTATCACAGATCCGAAGGCAAAACTTTTGTTGCTAAATTCGGAAATTTTCTGGAGAAGGAGTTTCTCTCGAAAGAAGTGAGTGGGAGGAAAGTAGAACTTGATGAGGTAACTGTACCTGCTCCCTTATTGGAAAGTAGTTCATCGCAGAAACCAGTTTCTGTGACACCTACGCCAATTAGTGAGGAAGTTAATGATGATGATCATGAAACTTCAGATCAAGTTATTACTGAACCTCGTAGATCAACCAGAGTAAGATCCGCACCAGAGTGGTACGGTAATCCTGTTCTGGAGGTTATGTTACTAGACCATGACAAACCTACGAACTATGAGGAAGCGATGGTGAGCCCAGATTCTGCAAAATGGCTTGAGGCTATGAAATCTGAGATGGGATCCATGTATGAGAACAAAGTGTGGAGTTTGGTTGACTTGCCCAATGATCGGCAAGCCATAGAAAATAAATGGATCTTCAAGAGGAAGACGGACGCTGATAGTAGTGTTACTATCTACAAAGCTAGAATTGTCGCAAAAAGGTATTCGACAAGTTCAAGGTGTTGACTACGATGAGAGTTTCTCACTCGTATCTATGCTTAAGTCTGTTCGAATCATGTTAGCAATTGCCGCATTTTATGAAATCTGGCAAATGGATAAACAAAACTATATTCCTTAATGGATTTACTAAAGAAGAGTTATATATGATGCAACCAGAAGGTTTTGTCAATCCTAAAGGTGCTAACAAAATATGCAAGCTCCAGCGATCCATCTATGGACTGGTGCAAGCATCTCGGAGTTGGAATATACGCTTTGATAAGTTGATCAAAGGATATAGTTTTATACAGACTTGCGGTGAAGCATGTATTTACAAGAAAGTGAGTGGGAGCACTACAGCATTTCTGATAAGTATATGTGAATGACATATTGTTGATCGGAAATAATGTAGAATTATTCTGCAAAGCATAAAGGAGTGTTTGAAAGGAGTTTTTTTTTAAGAAATACCTCGGTGAAGCTGCTTACATATTAAGCATCAAGATCTATAGAGATAGATCAAAACGCTTGATAAGTTTTTCAATGAGTACATACCTTGACAAGATTTTGAAGTAGTTCAAAATGGAACAGTCAAAGAAAGAGTTCTTGCCTGTGTTACAAGGTGTGAAATTGAGTAAGACTCAAAGCCCGACCACGGCAGAAGATAGAAAGAGAATGAAAGTCATTCCCTATGCCTTGGCCATAGGTTCTATAAAGTATGCCATGCTGTGTACCAGATCTATTGTATACCCTACACTGATTTTGGCAAGGGAGTACAATAGTGATCTAGGAGTAGATCACTGGACAGCGGTCAAAATTATCCTTAGTGGAATAAGGATATGTTTCTCGATTATGGAAGAGACAAAAGGTTCGTCGTAAAGGGTTATGTCGATGCAAGTTTTTACACTAATCTAGATGACTCTATGTCTCAGTCTAGATACATATTGAAAGTGGGAGCAATTAGCTAGAGTAGCTCCGTGCAGAGCATTGTAGACATATAAATTTGCAAAATACTTACCGATCTGAATGTGACAGACCCGCTGACTAAAATTATCTCACAAGCAAAACATGATCACACCTTAGTACTCTTTGGGTGTTAATCACATAGCGATGTGAACTAGATTACTGACTCTAGTAAACCCTTTGGGTGTTGGTCACATGGCGATGTGAACTATGGGTGTTAATCACATGGTAATGTGAACTATTGATGTTAAATCACATGGCGATGTGAACTAGATTATTGACTCTAGTGCAAGTGGGAGACTGAAGGAAATATGCCCTAGAGGCAATAATAAAGTTATTATTTATTTCCTTATATCATGATAAATGTTTATTATTCATGCTAGAATTGTATTAACCGGAAACATAATACATGTGTGAATACATAGACAAGCATAGTGTCACTAGTATGCCTCTACTTGACTAGCTCGTTGATCAAAGATGGTTATGTTTCCTAGCCATAGACATGAGTTGTCATTTGATTAACGGGATCACATCATTAGGAGAATGATGTGATTGACTTGACCCATTCCGTTAGCTTAGCACTTGATTGTTTAGTATGTTGCTATTGCTTTCTTCATGACTTATACATGTTCCTATGAGTATGAGATTATGCAACTCCCGTTTACCAGAGGAACACTTTGTGTGCTACCAAACGTCACAACGTAACTGGGTGATTATAAAGGTGCTCTACAGGTGTCTCCGAAGGTACTTGTTGGGTTGGCGTATTTCGAGATTACGATTTGTCACTCCGATTGTCGGAGAGGTATCTCTGGGCCCTCTCGGTAATGCACATCACTTAAGCCTTGCAAGCATTGCAACTAAAGAGTTTGTTGCAAGATGATGTATTACGGAACGAGTAAAGAGACTTGCCGGTAACGAGATTGAACTAGGTATTGAGATACCGACGATCGAATCTCGGGCAAGTAACATACCGATGACAAAGGGAACAACATATGTTGTTATGCGGTCTGACCGATAAAGATCTTCGTAGAATATGTGGGAGCCAATATGAGCATCCAGGTTCCGCTATTGGTTATTGACCGGAGACATGTCTCGGTCATGTCTACATAGTTCTCGAACCCGTAGGGTCCGCACGCTTAACGTTACGATGATAGTTATATTATGAGTTTATATATTTTGATGTACCGAAGGTTGTTTGGAGTCCCGGATGTGATCACGAACATGACGAGGAGTCTCGAAATGGTCGAGACATAAAGATTGATATATTGGACGACTATATTCGGACACCGGAAATGTCCCGGGTGATTTCGGAGAAAACCGGAGTGCCGGAGGGTTACCGGAACCCCCCCGGGAGAAGTAATGGGCCTTATGGGCCTTAGTGGAGAGAGAGAGGGGCAGCCAGGAGGGGCTGCGCGCCCCCTCCCCCTCTGGTCCGAATTGGACTAGGAGAGGGGGGGCGGCGCCCCCCTTTCCTTCTCCCTCCCCCCTTCCTTTCCCCCCTCCTCCTAGTAGGAGTAGGAAAGAGGGGAGTCCTACTCCTACTAGGAGGAGGACTCCTCCTCCTGGCGCGCCAACAAGGGCCGGCCGGCCTCCCCCTTGCTCCTTTATATACGGGGGCAGGGGGCACCCCATAGACACAACAATTGATCTATTGATCTCTTAGCCGTGTGTGGTGCCCCCCTCCACCATATTACACCTTGATAATATCGTAGCAGTGCTTAGGCGAAGCCCTGCGTCGGTAGAACATCATCATCGTCACCACGCCGTCGTGCTGACGAAACTCTCCCTCAACACTCGGCTGGATCGGAGTTCGAGGGACGTCATCGAGCTGAACGTGTGCTGAACTCGGAGGTGCCGTGCGTTCGGTACTTGATCGGTCGGATCGTGAAGACGTACGACTACATCAACCGCGTTGTGTTAACGCTTCCGCTTTCGGTCTACGAGGGTACGTGGACAACACTCTCCCCTCTCGTTGCTATGCATCACCATGATCTTGCGTGTGCGTAGGAATTTTTTTGAAATTACTACGTTCCCCAACAGGCACCGGTTGATGAGAAGCCCGAAACAAATTCGATTGCGTGCGTCACATGTCCTCCTTGATTTAACGTGTGCCCTTCACATGTAAGCATTTCTTGTAGGAAATGACGAGATCTCGGCAACTATTCACTGAACTTGGAAGAAATACACACACAACAAAGAAGCCAGTGTGAGCGCACAGATAAGGAGCGGATAGAGAAGTAGCCAAGCATGAGAAACATCATCAACATACTTTATCTTCTTGTATTTCTGGTGGCACTTAGGTGTGAAGAAATGTACATGGAGATTGCTAGGAAGGGAGTTAAGTGGGAGTAAGACATAGGACTTTGTGAACAAATTTAAATTTTGAAGGGAAAGACCTTTCGGTTCAATACATGGTCATAAAACTTCACTCTAGGTTGGATATAAAAAATCAGTAACCCATATGCACTAAGATTATTTTTTACATGCCTCTTTGTGGTTCGAATTATGTTTACTGGGCAAGCATATATCAACTGAATTATGTTCACTTTTTATATATCATTATCAGATTTTAGTACGACTTTATCCTGTTTTTTCATCTTCCCAACTCGGCATTCTTTTGCTTCACTCCCTTTGACGAGTTATCACAATGAATTTAGTTTTGGAAATTACATGAAGCATTAGTTTGAATGATCTGGTTAATCAAAATTTTGAATTTTCAGAGAAACGCACACCTAAATATGAGCATTGCCAATCCGTACAAAAAGCAAATGACATGCATCGTAAACACTAACATACCATGTCATATTGGAGCTTTATGGAAGGAAGTAGATGACGACACCGAAGGCAGAGAAAAGGAAGAAGGAGGAGTAACGTTTGTCTTGTCGGTAGGGTATGGTGTCCCGTGGCAACGCACGGGAAATCAGCTAGTATATATATATGTGTGTGTGTGTATAAATAAAAGTAAAAAAGAAAACAGAAGACGTAGAAAAACAGAAAAAAGAGTCGCGCCCCCAATAGGTTTTGCCTTTTTGAGGGGTGTAAACGCGCTGCTGAGGTTATTTTTTATTACGGCCTATTGGGCCTTCATTCACGAGAGGTGCACCCATATTTTGGCCCAAGAGAACGGCATATAAAAATCGAAAAAGGAAATCCGACTCCGCTGGGGATCGAACCCAGAATCTCTGGTTTCGTAGACCAGCGCCTTATCCATTGGGCCACGGAGTCCCTTGATGGCATCATCTGACTTTATAGTTATATATTCTTTAGACCGTAGAAGGGCAAACCCAGAGTCACTAGATCCGTAGACTGGCACCTTATCCATTGGGCCATGGAGTCAAAAAAAATTTATCAAGGATAGAAAAGTTCCCTATATAGTTCTAGCATTTTGAACGAAAAATGCTTCTCAAGCTTCTGGAATACAATGGGATCTTCGGCTTACCAAATTCTCTATCAAGCCGTGAAAAAGATTCAACAACAGAAACTCTATTATAGCCATTTTTATACATTCAATGTACTCTACACATAGAGAATACTTGACGGCAAGAAATCCCCTGAAAATCTAACTTACTAGCTAATTGTCTGTTCGTTGCAACGGAGGCATACATATTCTAGAGGTTCAACACCAATCATGTCCGACGTATACGTTACACCCATCATATTCTAGATTTTGGTAAATTTTGATTTAATTTGAGTATGATAGGGGAAGACAAAGAAAGTTTTGATTAAGTGAAATGTTGATAAGATTTTGTTTAATTTGATTAAGTTAATGCAGGATATGATTTTGATAGATTTGATTGAGTTAGATGCAGAACATGGTTTGAGGGGGGGGGAGGACATCATTGATTTTTTTAGCTTATTCCAAACCTAGGGAGTGATGAAACCTCATTTGGTGACGTGCAAACACCAACTCTCATTTAGTAGTAGAAATTTGGGCGACGCTTTGCGCAGTTGACCGGCAACGCTGATTGACATCAGTGGTGGGCGTGTGAAGGTGTGAAGATTCAGTCAGGGCCAAATTTGGGAACCCATTTTTTGTTTATGTTTTGCCTAGGTGGTCTTCAACGGTGTCATCCGGGTGAGTGGACAGCGCCGCTTTGTGTTTCCATCTTCGTTAGGCAAAGCATGGTGGTGTTTGGTTTCATCAGAAAGTTAGAGAGGTTAGGCCTCCCTTAGTTCTTTCTTGATGGATCGGGGATGATTGTCCAACCCTACTCGTTGCTTCTTCTCTGGGACAGCAATCTAGTCCTCTGTTCGCTATTGCTGGAGTTAACGGCCGTTGTGTCAACAATGTTATCCTTGCTCTGATGGTGCTCCAGAGATCAGGAGGCGGTATCAAGCTTTACTCACAGTGACCAAGAGAACGGCAACGTCAATATGCCCAAGGATCTACTCCCTCCGTTTCACAATACATGTCTTCCATTTGTCAAAATATAAATGTATCTAGACATGTTTTAGTATATAGGTACATTCATTTTTGGACAAATGAAAGTCAAGTATTTTGAAACAGAGGAAGTATGTGTTATTTTCTAATTTTATAAGGATGTTCTTGTAAGGGTTGGACAGTTGTAATATACTCATCACCTGAATATAGGGTGTATAGTTTTTGGGACAAAAATTAAAGAACGCAAGTGTTGGGAAAATTTCACAAATTTTGGGCGATATTACACCTGACTAATTGACTTGAAAAAATAGAGGAGCTTTCCCTATATAAGGAAATGTAATCAAATCCCTTAAAAAATTATCCAAGCGAGTGGTGCAACGCAATACACCTTATATTTCAGACTTTTTTTCAAAAATCTATACACCTTATATCATGGAACGGAGGGAGCTCTACTGTGCGCCAGGCATACCCCCCAAATATGACAATGACGTAATGGAAAGAGGTTCCTTAATTGCACAAAACATTACAAAGCTCGGTTTAGCACAATTAAAGAGCATGGCAGGAGAATTAAGGTACTACCTTCGTAACTACTCCCTCCGCCCATAATATAAGAGCGTTTTTGACACTACACTAGTGTCAAAAACGCTCTTATATTATGGGACGGAGGGAGTAAATATAAGACATTTTTACAGTTCAATTTTAACTACAAAAACGTCTTAAAATAGTTACAGAGGTAGTAATAACGATACAGGCAGCAAATAACAGCCAGAGCCTGCGTGCAACCAACAGGGCACTTTATTCCTGGCGACAGCAATAATAACCATTTTTTAAAATCCAGCTTTCAAAGATGCATAATCTCAATCCTCAAATGTCTAAAATCTCAATACACGTTTGACAAGTTTTTACCACTTCAAGCCAAAGTCCAATGGAAAGATTACTACCTACGAGCGAGTACTGCCTAATACATTTCTCCATTGTAGTAGCTTTGTCTCAGGGCACACACTTAACAGTGAATGATGTTTGTTCCTTGTCTTCAGCGAGCTTCATATTGAACAACTGCCCAAGGAGACAGTTCATGAGAAATTGCACACGGACACAGCATGCAAAGCAAAGATCATATGTTGCCAAAAAAATAATGAGTTTGAGCTGAATTAAAAATCTAATATCCAGTGGCATCATCAAGCAACCACAAGAGCAAAAGATCATCAAAACAAAAACTACAGTATAAGATCAGGTACCAGCTTTGAACCTAAAACCAACCAATTTGTAACAACCACTTTGCAATCAAACATCACTAGGCCTCACTAAAGTAGCAAGATCGGCCATATCCCTCAACATAGGTAGGTGCGCCAGGTGGCTGCATCTTGAGGACGAGGAAGGAAAAGTGCATTGTTGCAACATAGCTATGTGACATGTACCGGGTTATCGTCATTTAATACAAGTCACTGACTGCAACATGATTGGTTTTGAAGACACAAAAGAGAGTTAAAGAAACAAGTGTACCTCTACAAACAAACAAATAAAAATATTGTACTACAACATAAACTCTAGTCAATGCTTGCCTCGCCTTTGTTTAAAAAAATATAATACAAAAACGAATGAAAAAGAAACAATATGAACTGATGTGTTGAATCAAGACAGAAATTAAATATACATGATCCTGTGTATTTCCCAGAATGTGGCAGTTGAGCTAAAAGCATAACGTATGAAAGAAATGAGTATAAATGTCGAAATTTACAATCTGATAGGAACAATGGTGCTAATAAAGTAATAAGAACTGTTGACAAAGTCAGATATGTTGGTCGATGATTCTAGTGGTTCCTAAACCATAAATTTACAAAGATCCTTGCTTCGCTTTACAACCAGGGCGGGTCTCGCTGCCCGGCCAATGCGCAGGACGCACGATCTAAAATCAACAATTGAGAGAGCAACCAAGAACAGATGAACCATGAAACAAACCCACCCCTCTACTAAACTGGGTTGAAAGGCCTGTATGCCTAATCCTAAAAAGCACGGACACAGCTGAAACTGCCGAATCAGCGTTCTAGAACGGCGGGACACAGCCGGGATACACGTATTTGTCATGAATAAGACCACCAGTTTCAAGAAGGGCAAAGCCAAAAAGGGCAAGGGCGCCGATAGGATCGACACCCAAGAAAAGCCTAAAGTGGCGCCACTAAGGATACGGCTCGGATACTTAGGGGCCACGCTGGGGACTCGGGAGGCCCAATAACGGGCTCGGCGTCGATACGAACCCTAATTTTTCAGGCTATTTGACCGCGAACGCCACAAAGGGGCTCGACCTCAAACCTACTCGAGGCTCCAGCTAACGCGCCACCGCCACCGCCTGGTCGAGCAGTTTCCCAGCCCGGCAAGGTGGCAACCTCTCCTCCCAAAGGCAACCACACTCGAGCATGTAACCATCTCTTTGGGTGAAACTAAATTTCAATGTTTTTAACAAAATAATCATGCCGCGATATCCTATCTAGTATTATTCTATGAAACTGAATTTCAATGTTTTAGATGCATATCATAGCTTGTTTTTCTACACGTAATTGCATAGTAAAAAAAATTGTATGAGATGGTAGTTAGGGAACTATGTTCACTGGCTCGACTAGATCAAGATGAACATATCAACAGCACAATGCACAAGGAATTCATAACCTATCAGATAAGTGTAAACAAAGCAATGGCGCCAAACCGCAACATGATAAATTAAGAGGTTAAAAACAGATCAAGAGGATAAATTGAAGTGCCCATACTCCGACGGGTGCGCTTCTTGTACAGGATGCGGTAACCACATTCACGGCACTGGATCACATCCCCTGTCTTGAGTGTGTTCTCAGCTCCGCAATCTAGAGACACACATACACATACTCGTTAAAATATGAAGGGGAAATCAAATTATTTATAATGTATACACAACGAGGAATTTATTAATCCGCATGGGCTAGTTGTCTAAGGTGGCACTTAAACACCATAATATTTATAACATTTACCATGGAAATGTGAAAGCTTATGGGAGTTTGAAATATAAGTTTTTTGGGGGGATTATAGATATGAAACGTTCCTAATAGAACATCAAAAGTATACTTTATTTTTCCTTGGAAGAATATCATCAACACGGGGAGGACAAAGAGAATGAAAAGGGGCACAAATCCAATGGATGTAGTGCTTGCATTGAAAAGAAATGGCATAACTGGAATGTATGTCCACAGAGATTACAAATTAAATATTAGTCAAATTACTAATTGCAAAGCCATTACCAAACTATCCCATGAATCCAGATTATGTATCAAATAATTGTCTAGATCGTCTTATACTCTTATTTAGTTCAGAGTTATTGAACTGTATATAAGAAAATGTAAACTCTAACTTTAAAATGGAAGATAAGAGACACCAAAGTGAACACTACTTTTTGTTCGACATTACAGTGGGGAATAGTAACATTTTGTATTGATAGCCACATCACATCAGAAAGTGATGAAATTTTGAATTTGCAGTAACCAAACTTCATCTTGATACTGTTTGGCTGCTCTATAACTTGCTAATTTATTCACTAACAGTAAAACAGAAAAATTATCAAAACACAAATTCATGGTCATGAACTTGTCGCATTAGAGTGGGAAAATGTGAATACTCTGAAGTGAAAGGATTCAGATTCAAGGTTTACTCTTTAAATTCAGCGTCTGGAAATAAATCATGGTCATGAGAACTTGTAAAGCAAGTGAAAGGCTCTTAACTCATATAGATACTCTCAACTCGTCTGGATAAACTAAGATTTCAGCAGATGAGACAACAGACTATTCCCACCATTCTCTAACAGCAGCAACTCTAGGAAGTTCTCCTTTATATGAAAAAATTTGAGTTAAAAAACTAAGGCAATGTGCAAATTAACATGGCTAGATTTTTTAGTTAACACAGAATGCAACAAACAATAATAATGAGAGTAATAAGCTCACTGTTTGTAAAACCGTAGCTTACACCCACAGATATGAAAAATGAGAAGATACATGAGCATCTGCCATGGATGGCAACCCTGAATGAAGAAACATCTTGGCAGAAGAGAAGAAATAAGCCAAGGATAGTTTTGACAAAAAAATCCTGGAATGCACTATCTTTCTTTCTATTTATAGAACATTGGGGCAGAGTTTTGTTTAGGACACAATTGTTTAGACACGGATGGTTCTACATAGCTAATCGAACATAATAGCACATCGCTTAAAGTAATACCATGTGAAATATTGTGTTCTTCATAGTTTCATGAGTAAACACCAATAATTCCACCAAGTTTCACTCCTCTAAGTGTTCTTGTCTGAATATTGATCTTCAGACCGTCCCGGGTCTGACACTCCACTCCAAAAAACTAACCCCGCCTATAGAAACAGCCCAAGAGAGAAACGGGGGACCCGCTGCCGGAGAAGCGAGCAGAGGAGGGCGAAAACCGCAGCCTCGCCGGCGTTCCCAAGGGAGAAACCGTCGCCGACTCGTCCCCCCTTTTTTCTGGCGAGGAAGAGAGCCATTCGTGGTCGACAAATTCCAGAAAAAAAAAACGAACGAGAGAGGGAAATCACCTCCGCACAGATAGCTGACAGGCTCCGGCTGTTGCGGATCCATCGGGGAAGGGAAGGAGTAGGGTTTATAGCAAGCTAGGGTTCGTGAGGGGCTGCTCGGTGGGAAGAAGGCTATGCGAGTACTACTGAACTTGGGACGGGATTCGTGATTCGCCGGCAAGTCTGTATGGCATGACGGCGGGATACGGAGGCTATCCAGGCCATCTGCACTGACTACCGTAGGATTGTATTGTTTGACGGTTAGGATCGCAGCTGTGGCACCATGCAATTTTATCTCGCTCGAGGGGGGTTTTTGTCTTCTGGCCAGCCAACCTCAATCACCGTGGCGACCTGAGCGTCTTCTCGCTCTTAAAGCATCTATAATCGGACCTCTCAAATCCGTCTCATATGCTCGGACGGGCCGCCACTGACTGGTCACGATTTTTTGACTCAATCAGTCTTCTCAAACGGCCCTCAAATGTCCGGGCCTCCGGCACCCCATATCCAGCCCAAATATAGGGTGAATATGGGGCGCCCGGACACGCCCGCCACAATGGATCCGACAACCCACCCCAAATTGCACCAAATCCCCCCCCCCTCCCGAGCTGCCGGATCCATTTGCTCTCTCCTCTCTTCTTCCTCCTCCATGTCGTCCGGCTCGCAGCTCCGTTGTCGTGCCCGCTCCGCAGCCGTTCCCAGGCTCTCCGCCGCCAGCTCCGAAAGAACGCTCACGTCCTCGCCGCGGGGGGACGTTGTCGCCGGCCCGGACGCCGTCGTGGTACGTTCGGCAAATCTCCGGCTCCGCCTTGCGCTTGATGTGTTCGACACATTGACCGACCGGAATTATTGTGATTTTGTTAGGTAAACGATGGATTTCGATGCTTCGTCAGACGAGGAGTATGGACCGACGGAGCTTGACCAAATGATTCAAGATGAGTTCTTCGATTTGTCGGATTCGGACGAAGAAGTGGACATGATCATGCTCATGAGCATGCAAGAGGAAATGAACCGACAAGTGGAGCATATTCTCAACTTCAAGGGCTCAATCAAAGGGAGAAGAGTGATCAACCGGGACAGGGTGTCCGGAGCAAAGTTACAGCACAATGACTACTTTGCTCCCACACCTACTTTTCCGGATGATCCATGGTTTCATCGCCGTTTTCGCATGCGGAAACCATTGTTTTTGCGCATTGTGGAGGGAGGCCACCATCATACTAGAAGCGGTGGCATCACATGACTTATGGATTTGGCATGCTTTCTTTGGAATGCCCGGTTCTCACAACGACATCAACGTGCTTCAACGATCTCCGGTGTTTATGAGGCTTTGCAATGGGGGAATCACCGTCGTGCAACTACACCGTCAACGACCGGGACTACAACATGGGGTACTGATACGTCCATTTTGCATCATGCTTACCTACTATTATTTATAATGTTTTTATCCATAATAATGCTTTTTGGAGTAATTCTAATGTCTTTTTCTCTCATAATATGCAAGGTTCACACAAAGAGGGAGAATTCTGACAGCTGGAAATCTGGTCCTGGAAAAGCTACGTCCGGCCACCTATTCTGCACAACTCCAAATAAGCCGAAACTTCACGAGGAATTTTTATGGAATAAATAAGAAATACTGGAGCAAATAACTATCGGAGGGGGGCCATCTGGTGAGCACAAGACACCAGGCGCGCCCGGCCCTGGTGGGTTGTGCTCAGCCCAGCCCACCTCCGGTGCCAATCTTATGGTATATAAGTCATTTTGACCTAGAAAAAATCAGGACAGGACTTTCGGGACGGAGCGCCGCCGTCTCGAGGCGGAAATTGGGCAGGAGCACTTTTGCCCTCCGGCAGAGCGATTCCGCCAGGGGAACTTCCCTCCCGGAGGGCGAAATCATCGTCATCATCATCACCAACAACTCTTCCATCTTGGGGAGGGCAATCTCCATCAACATCTTCAACAACACCATCTCATCTCAAAAACTCTAGTTCATCTCTTGTGTTCAATCTTTGTACCGAAACTACAGATTGGTGCTTGTGGGTGACTAGTAGTGTTGATTACTATATGGTTTATTTGGTGAAAGATTATATGTTCAGATCCATTATGCTATTTAATACCCCTCTGATCTTGAGCATGCTTATCACTTGTGAGTAGTTACTTTTGTTCTTGAGGTCATGGGAGAAATCATGTTGCAAGTAATCATGTGAATTTGATATGCGTTTGATATTTTGATAGTATGTACGTTGTGATTCCCTTAGTGGTGTCATGTGAACGTCGACTACATGACACTTCAACATATTTGGGCCTAAGGGTGTGGAGTAGTTATTAGATGATGGGTTGCGAGAGTGACAGAAGCTTAAACCCCAGTTTATGCGCTATTCCGTAAGGGACCGATTGGATTCAAAAGTTTAATGCTATGGTTAGAATTTATTCTTAATACTTTTCTCGTAGTTGCGGATGCTTGCAGGGAGTTAATCATAAGTAGGAGGTTTGTTCAAGTAAGAACAACACATAAGCACCGGTCCATCCACATATCGAACTATCAAAGTAGCGAACCTGAATCAAACCAATATGATGAAAGTGACTAGATGAAATTCCCATGTACCCCCAAGAACGTTTTGCTTATTATAAGAGACCATTTTGGCATGTCCTTTGCCTCAAAAGGATTGGGCTACCTTGCTGCTGTTTTGTTACTATTATCGTTACTTGCTCGTTACAAATTATCTTGCTATCAAACTACTCTGTTACTTACAATTTCAGCACTTGCAAACATTACCTTGCTGAAAACCACTTGTCATTTCCTTCTGATCCTTGTTGGGTTCAACACTTACTTATCGAAAAGGCTACAATTGATCACATATACTTGTGTTCATCAAGGCTCTTTTCTGGCGCCGTTACCGGGAAGTGAAGCGCTCTTGGTAAGTGGAAATTGGTAAGAAAAAATTATTACTACGTGCTCAAATTTATTGTCACTTGTTACTATGGAAAACAATCCTTTGAGGGGTTTGTTCGGGGTATCTTCACCTCGACCGAAACCACAATTAGTCACCCCTCAACCTACTGTACCTACTGAAAATATTGAATATGAAATTCCTTCGGGTATGATAGAACAACTGCTAGCTAATCCTTATGCAGGAGATGGAACCGAACATCCTGATATGCACTTGATATATGTGGAAGAAATTTGTGGATTGTTTAAACTTGCAGGTTTACCCGGAGATGAAGTTAAGAAGAAGGTTTTCCCTTTATCTTTGAAGGGAAAAGCATTGGCATGGTATAGGCTATGCGATGATACTGGATCTTGGAATTGGAATCGATTGAAATTGGAGTTTCACCAAAAAAAATTATCATATGCATCTAGTTCATCGTGATCGGAATTATATATATAATTTTTGGCCTCGTGAAGGAGAAAGTATCGCTCTGGCTTGGGGAGGCTTAAGTCAATGTTATATTCATGTCCCAATCATGATCTCTCAAGAGAAATTATTATTCGGAATTTTTATGCTCGGCTTTCTCATAATGATCGATCCATGCTTGATACTTCTTGTGCTGGTTCTTTTATGAAGAAGACTATTGAATTCCGGTGGGATCTCTTAGAAAGAATTAAACACAACTCTGAAGATTGGGAACTCGACGAAGGTAAAGAGTCAGGTATCAAGCTTAAGTATGATTGTGTCAAATCTTTTATGAATACCAATGCTTTTAAAAAGTTTAGCACTAAATATGGACTTGACTCTGAGATAGTAGCTTCCTTTTGTGAATCTTTTGGTACTCATGTCGATCTTCCTAAAGAGAAGTGGTTCAAATATCACCCACCTATTAAAGAAGAAATTAAAGAACCGGTACCAGATAAAGATGAAACTATTATCTACAATGTTGATCCAGTTGTTCCTACTGCTTATATTGAAAAACCACATTTCCCTCTCAGGATGAAGGAACATGCTAAATTTTCAACTGTGGTCAACAAAAATTATATTAGAACACCTAATCCAGCTGAACAAATCAAGGTAGAACCTAGTGTTTCTATGGTTAAAGATCTCTCGGTCGATAATTTAGATGGGCATGTTATTTACTTCTGTGATGAAGCTGCTAGAATTGCCAAACCCGATGAAAAAGATAAACATAGTGTTGGGGAACGTAGCATGCAATTTCAAAAAAAAACTACGATCATGCAAGATCTATCTAGGAGATGCATAACAACGAGAGGGGGACAGTGTGTCCACGTACCCTCGTAGACCGAAAGCGGAGCGTTAGTTTAACGCGGTTGATGTAGTCGAACGTCTTCAGGATCCAACCGATCAAGTACCGAACATACGACACCTCCGAGTTCAGCACACGTTCAGCTCAATGACGTCCCTCGAACTCTTGATCCAGTAGAGGGTCGAGGGAGAGTTTCGTCAGCACGACGGCGTGGTGACGGTGATGATGATGTGATCCACGCAGGGCTTCGCCTAAGCACTACGTGAATATGACCGGAGGAGTAAACCATGGAGGGAGAAGTCGCACACGGCTTGGAACAATTGGTGTATCTCCAAGGGGTGCCCTGCACACGTATATAAAGGAGGAAGAGGGAGGAGGCCGGTCCTAGTAGGATACCCCCCCCCCCCCTCTTATTCCTTCTCATGGAGGGGGAAAAGGGGGAAGGGAGAGGGAAGAGGAGAAGGAAAGGGGGGCGTGCCCCCTCCCCTAGTCCGATTTCAGACTCCCCATGGGAAGGGGGTGCGGCCACTCCTTGTGGGATGCCTCTCCCCTATGGCCCATGTAGGCTCAATATTTCCCCGGGGGGTTCCGGTAACCCCTCGGTACTCCGAAAAATACCCGAACCATTCCGGTGTCTGAATATCATCGTCCAATATATCAATCTTTACCTCTCAACCATTTCGAGACTCCTCGTCATGTCTGTGATCTAATCAGGGACTCCGAACAATCTTCGATCACCAAAACACATAACTCATAATACAAATCGTCATCGAACGTTAAGCGTGCGGACCCTACGGGTTTGAGAACTATGTAGACATGACCGAGACACATCTCCGATCAATAACCAACATCGAACCTGGATGCTCATATTGGTTCCTACATATTCTACGAAGATCTTTATCGGTCAAACCACAATGACAACATATGTTATTCCCTTTTCATCGGTTTGTTACTTGCCTGAGATTCGATCGTCGGTATCATCATACCTAGTTCAATCTCGTTACTGGCAAGTCTCTTTACTCGTTCCGTAATGCATCATCCCGCAACTAACTCATTAGTCACATTGCTTGCAAGGCTTATTGTGATGTGCATTACCGAGAGGGCCCAGAGATACCTCTCCGATACTCGGAGTGACAAATCCTAATCTCGATCTATGCCAACCCAACAAACACCTTCGGAGACACTTGTAGAGCATCTTTATAATCACCCAGTTACGTTGTGACGTTTGATAGCACACAAGGTGTTCCTCCGGTATTCGGGAGTTGCATAATCTCATAGTCATAGGAATATGTATAAGTCATGAAGAAAGCAATAGCAATAAAACTTAACGATCATTATGCTAAGCTAACGGATGGGTCTTGTCCATCACATCATTTTCTAATGATGTGATCCCGTTCATCAAATGACAACACATCTCTATGGTTAGGAAACTTAACCATCTTTGATTAACGAGCTAGTCAAGTAGAGGCATACTAGGGACACTCTGTTTTGTCTATGTATTCACACATGTATCAAGTTTTCGGTTAATACAACTCTAGCATGAATAATAAACATTTATCATGATATAAAGAAAGATAAATAACAACTTTATTATTGCCTCTAGGCATATTTCCTTTAGTCCCCCACTTGCACTAGAGTCAATAATCTAGATTACATTGTAATGATTCTAACACCCATGGAGTCTTGGTGCTGATCATGTTTTGCTCGTGGAGGAGGCTTAGTCAACGGGTCTGCAACATTCAGATCCATATGTATTTTGCAAATCTCTATGTCTCCCTCCTTGACTTGATCACAGATGGAGTTGAAGCGTCTCTTGATGTGTTTGGTTCTGTTGTGAAATCTGGATTCCTTCGCTAAGGCAATTGCTCCAGTATTGTAACAAAAGATTTTCATTGGACCCGATACACTAGGTATTACACCCAGATCGGATATGAACTCCTTCATCCAGACTCCTTCATTTGCTGCTTCCGAAGTAGCTATGTACTCCGCTTCACACGTAGATCCCGCCACGACGCTCTGCTTGGAACTGCACCAACTGACAGCTCCACCATTCAATATAAATATGTATCCGGTTTGCGACTTGGAGTCATCTGGATCAGTGACAAAGCTAGCATCGACGTAACCATTTACGACAAGCTCTTTGTCACCTCCATAAACGAGAAACATATCCTTAGTCCTTTTCAGGTATTTCAGGATGTTCTTGACCGCTGTCCAGTGATCCACTCCTGTATTACTTTGGTACCTCCCTATTAAACTTATAGCAAGGAACTCATCAGGTTTGGTACATAACATTTCATAGATGATAGAACCTATGGCTGAGGCATAGGGAATGACTTTCATTTTCTCTCCATCTTCTGCAGTGGTCGGGCATTGAGTCTGACTCAACTTCACACCTTGTAACACATGCAAGAACCCTTTCTTTGACTGGTCCATTTTGAACTTCTTCAAAACTTTATCAAGGTAGGTGCTTTGTGAAAGTCCAATTAAGCGTCTTGATCTATGTCTATAGATCTTGATGCCCAATATATAAGCAGCTTCACCGAGGTCTTTAATTGAATTTTTTTTATTCAAGTATCCTTTTATGCTATCCAGAAATTCTATATCATTTCCAATCAACAATATGTCATCCACATATAATATTAGAAATGCTACAGAGCTCCCACTCACTTTCTTGTAAATGCAGGCTTCTCCAAAAGTCTGTATAAAACCATATGCTTTGATCACACTATCAAAGCGTATATTCCAACTCCGAGAGGCTTGCACCAGTCCATAAATGGATCAATGGAGCTTGCACACTTTGTTAGCACCTTTAGGATCGACAAAACCTTCTGGTTGCATCATATACAACTCTTCTTAAAGAAAATCATTAAGGAATGCAGTTTTGACATCCATTTGCCAAATTTTATAATCATAAAATGTGGCAATTGCTAACATGATTCGGACAGACTTAAGCATCGCTACAGGTGAGAAGGTCTCATCATAGTCAACTCCTTGAACTTGTCGAAAACTTTTCGTAACAAGTAAAGCTTTGTAGATAGTAACATTATCGTCGGCGTCAGTCTTCTTCTTGAAGATCCATTTATTTTCTGTGGCTTGCCGATCATCGGGCAAGTCAACCAAAGTCCATACTTTGTTCTCATACATGGATCCCATCTCAGATTTCATGGCTTCAAGCCATTTTGCAGAATCTGGGCTCATCATCGCTTCCTCATAGTTCGTAGGTTCGTCATGGTCTAGTAACATGACTTCCAGAACAGGATTACCATACCACTCTGGTGCGGAACGTACTCTAGTTGACCTACGAGGTTCGGTAGTAACTTGATCTAAAGTTTCATGATCATCATCATTAACTTCCTCACTAATTGGTGTAGGCATCACTAGAACTGATTTCTGTGATGAACTACTTTCCAATTCAAGAGAAGGTACAATTACCTCATCAAGTTCCACTTTCCTCCACTCACTTCTTTCAAGAGAAACTCCTTCTCTAGAAAGGATCCATTCTTAGCAACAAAGATCTTGCCTTTGGATCTGTGATATAAGGTGTACCCAACAGTTTCTTTTAGGTATCCTATGAAGATGCACTTCTCCGATTTGGGTTCGAGCTTATCAGGTTGAAGCTTTTTCACATAAGCATCGCAGCCCCAAACTTTAAGAAACGACAACTTAGGTTTCTTGCCAAACCACAATTCATATTGTGTCATCTCAATGGATTTAGATGGTGCCCTATTTAACGTGAATGTAGCCGTCTCTAAAGCGTAACCCCAAAACGATAGTGGTAAATCAGTAAGAGACATCATAGATCGCACCATATCTAATAAAGTATGATTACGACGTTCGGACACACCATTACGCTGTGGTGTTCCAGGTGGCGTGAGTTGCGAAACTATTCCACATTGTTTCAAATGAAGACCAAACTCGTAACTCAAATATTCGCCTCCGCGATCAGATCGTAGAAACTTTATTTTCTTGTTACGATGATTTTCCACTTCACTATGAAATTCTTTGAACTTTTCAAATGTTTCGGACTTATGTTTCATCAAGTAGATATACCCATATCTGCTCAAATCATCTGTGAAGGTCAGAAAATAACGATACCCGCCGCGAGCCTCAACACTCATACATCAGTATGTATTATGTCCAATAAGTCAGTGGCTCGATCCATTGTTCCGGAGAACGGAGTCTTAGTCATCTTGCCCATGAGGCATGGTTCACAAGCATCAAGTGATTCATAATCAAGTGATTCCAAAAGCCCATCAGCATGGAGTTTCTTCATGCGCTTTACACCAATATGACCTAAATGGCACTGCCACATATAAGTTGCACTATCATTATTAACTTTGCATCTCTTGGCTTCAATATTATGAATATGTGTATCACTACGATCTAGATTCAACAAAAATAGACCACTCATCAAGGGTGCATGACCATAAAAGATATTACTCATACAAATAGAACAACCATTATTCTCTGATTTAAATGAATAACCGTCTCGCATCAAACAAGATCCAAATATAATGTTCATGCTCAACGCTGGCACCAAATAAAAATTATTCAGGTCTAAAACTAATCCCGAAGGTATATGTAGAGGTAGTGTGCCGACGACGATCACATCGACCTTGGAACCATTTTTGACGCGCATCGTCACCTCGTCCTTAGCCAATCTTCGTTTAATCCGTAGCCCCTGTTTCGAGTTGCAAATATGAGCAACAGAACAAGTATCAAATACCCAGGCGCTACTACGAGCATTAGTAAGGTACACATCAATAACATGTATATCGCATATACCTTTCACTTTGCCATCCTTCTTATCCGCCAAATACTTGGGGCACTTCCGCTTCCAGTGACTAGTCCCTTTGCAGTAGAAGCACTCAGTTTCAGGCTTAGGTCCAGACTTGGGCTTCTTCCCGTGTGACGCCCCCGATTCAATCGTACACTAATCATACACGCAAACGTGTACGATCAAGATCAGGGACTCACGGGAAGATATCACAACACAAGTCTAAAAGTAAAAATAAGTCATACAAGCATCATAATACAAGCCAGGGGCCTCGAAGGCTCGAATACAAGTGCTCGATCATAGACGAGTCAGCGGAAGCAACAATATCTGAGTACAGACATAAGTTAAACAAGTTTGCCTTAAGAAGGCTAGCACAAACTAGGATACAGATCGAAAGAGGCGCAGGCCTCCTACCTGGGATCCTCCTAAACTACTCCTGGTCGTCGTCAGCGGCCTGCATGTAGTAGTAGGCACCTCCGGTGTAGTAAGAGTCATCGTCGACGGTGGCGTCTGGCTCCTGGGCTCCAGCATCTGGTTGCGACAACCAGGTAGAATGGAAAGGGGGAAAAGAGGGAGAAAAGCAACCGTGAGTACTCATCCAAAGTACTCGCAAGCAAGGATCTACACTACATATGCATGAGTATATGTGTAAAGGGCCATATCGGTGGACTGAACTACAAAATGCCAGAATAAAAGGCGGATAGCTAATCCTGTCGAAGACTATGCTTCTGGCCACCTTCATCTTGCAGCATGTAGGAGAGAGTAGATGGTAAGTTCACCAAGTAGCATCGTATAGCATAATCCTACCCGGCAATCCCCTCCTCGTCGCTCTGTTAGAGAGCGATCACCGGGTTATATCTGGCACTTGGAAGGGTGTGTTTTATTAAGTATCCAGTTCTAGTTGTCATAAGGTCAAGGTACAACTCCGGGTCGTCCTTTTACCGAGGGACACGACTATTCGAATAGATAAACTTCCCTGCAGGGGTGCACCACATAACCCAACACGCTCGATCCCATTTGGACGGACACACTTTTCTGGGTCATGCCCGGCCGCGGAAGATCAACACGTCGCAGCCCTACCTAGGCACAACAGAGAGGTCAGCACGCCGGTCTAAATCCTATGCGTGCAGGGGTCTGCCGGAAGCAGACTTAGCCCCCTTAATACAAGTGCGAGCTTACGGTCCAATGCGGCGCGTGCCGCTCAGTCGCTGACGTCACGAAGGCTTCGGCTGATACCACGACGTCGAGTGCCCATAACTTTCCCACGTAGTTGGTTAGTGCGTATAGACCAAATGGCCAGACTCAGATCAAATACCAAGAACTCATTAAGCGTGTTATTTTTAAGTATCCGCGGACGCCGACCAGGGCCAGGCCCACCTCTCTCCTAGGTGGTCTCAACCTGCCCTGTCGCTCCGCCACAAAGTAACAGTCGGGGGCCGTCGGGAACCCAGGCCCACATCTACCGGGATGGAGCCACCTGTCCTTTCAGCCCCCTCATCAGAATCACTTGCGGGTACTCAACGAGTTGACCCGACTTTAGTCACCACATGTGTCATGTATATAAAGTATATAGTATATACCCGTGATCACCTCCCTAGTGATCACGGCCCGATAGTATAGCATGGCAGACGGACAAGAATGTAGGGCCACTGATGGAACACTAGCATCCTATACTAAGCATGTAGGAATGTAGGTAAGGTAACAACAGTAGTAGCAAGGATAGGCTATGCATCAGGATAGGTTTAACGGAAAGCAGTAACATGCTACACTACTCTAATGCAAGCAGTAGAGAGTAGAGTAGGCGATATCTGGTGATCAAGGGGGGGTCTTGCCTGATTGCTCTGGCGAGAAGGAGGGGTCGTCAACAGCGTAGTCGGTCGGGGCACCAGCAGCGGCGTCAGTCTCGTAGTCTACCGGAGAGAAGAGGGGGAAGAAACAATGAATACAATGCAAACAAATGCATAACGATGCATGACGTGACAAAGCGTGATGCTAGGTGTGCCCAAACGTGGTAGTAAGTGATACTGGTGAAGGGGGAAACATCCGGGAAAGTACCCCCGGTGTGTCGCGTTTTCGGACAAATGAACCGGAGGGGGAAGGTTGCGTGTTCGCTATGCTAGGAATGTGTGGCGGTCGAACGGGCTGCGTATTCGGATTTGTCTCGTCGTTCTGAGCAACTTTCATGTACAAAGTTTTTCCATCCGAGCTACGGTTTATTTTATAATAATTTTAAAAGATTTAAATTATTTTTAATTTGAAAATTAAATGTTAAATTGCTATGGGTACACAGAAGTGTACCCACAGATGGGCTTGTGTGGCCGACCAGTAGGCCCAGTTGACTTGGTCAACTGCCCAGTCAGCAAAGGCTGACTGATGGGCCCGGTCAAAGTCAACGGCCCAGTCAGCATTGACCGTTGACTGGTCAAATTGACCAGTGGGTCCCGATTGTCAATGACTTAGGTTAACTAAACAGGATTAGTTAATTTAATTTAGTGATTAGGTTAATTAATCTTAATTAGTTAATTTAAACAGTGTTAATGAAGTTAATTAATTAATTAATTAATTGTTATTTTAATTATTATTATTTTTAATATAAATTCCTTTTTTTTAATTTTCGTTCTGAGGGATGGGGCCCCCTAGTCAGTGGCCCACAGGGCCACCGCGGGGCGGTTGCTAGCGGGCGCTGGGGCGCTAGCCCGTTTGGGTTACGGGCTTTGCCTGTGCGGGCGCGGCGCCGGTGGGGCGCCGGCGGCCAAGTGCCCGGCCGGAGGCGGCGACCGGACCGGCGAGCGGGAGGCGCAGTGGCTGCAAGGGGGGCACTGTGGCAGTGGCCGCTCGAGGCATAGAGGGTGCAGGGCGGCGTCGGAGCGGTGAAGCAGGGGAGTGCAGGGGGCTGCGCTGGCGAGCGGGGCTCGTGGAGGCGAGGCGCGCGCGGCTGGGCGCGGCACTCGGCGAGCGAGAGCAGCGCGGTGAGCAAGGCAGCAGCGGGGAGGCGCGGGCGCGGCGAGTGCGGTGCTGGCGTCGGGGGCGAGCGAAGGCCAGGGGCGCGCGAGCGCAAGCGGAGGTCGCGGGGGCGATGCGTGCGCGGGCGCGCACGGGGCGCGGCGAGCGCGTGGGAGACAGGGGAGAGAGAGGAGGGGCGCGTGCCCACGGTGGCCGTAGGGGAGTGGCAGTGGGGCGCGGGGAGGAGGACGGAGACGACCTGGCGACGGGGAGGCGAGGGGCTGCGGCGTGCTGTCGAGGAGGAAGGCGGCGTTCCGGGTGACGGCGGCGTGGTCCAGCGGTGCTGGTGTCGGGGGCGAGCGGAGGGCGCGGTGAACCAAGCCCCGGCGTCGAGCGGCGGGGGCACGGGATCGATGCTGATCCAGATCGGATCGGGAGGGGGGAGTGGCGACGTGGGGAGGGGGTAGCAGTTAGGGTCTGACCAGGGGGGAGACAGGGGCGACCTAGTAGGGCGTCGGGGTGGGCCTGCCCATTCGGGCGGCTGGGGCCAGCTGGGCCACTTGGCCCAGCGCGGGGGGGAGGGGGGTTCTTTTCCTTTTTTTTGTTTATTGTCTTCTGTTTTTTGTGTTTTCTTTTCTTTTATTTATTTTCCTTTACTGTTTTATTTTATTTATTTAATAGTTATAGTTTTATAATAAGTTAAAGCCCACACCTAAATTGGAGTTGTAAAAAGTTTTTAGTGACTAAATAAACTAGTTTAATATTTGTTTATTTTTAATAGCACTTATATAATTGTTTTTGCTACTGTTTTATTCATCTCATAGTATTTAAACATTTTATAAAGGTGTGGTTTCTCCACCATAATTATCTGTGCAATATTTGGTTCACTCCGAACATTTTTGTTTCAATGTTTGAAAACTTTTGTTGTTTGCCATATTTTAAATTGATTTTTGAATCGGTTTTGTACTAACGAAAGATTAGAAACAGTAACGGAGGTGACGTGGCATCATTAGCAGAGTTTTACTGTAGCTTGTTTATCCGGGCGTCACAATTCTCCTCCACTACAAGAAATCTCGTCCCGAGATTTAAGAGGTGGAAAACGGGGGAAAAGTCTGGTTACGATTTCTAACGAATCTTCTCGGCCTTGGTTGCTCTTCTCGAAGAGGTCGATCCCTTACATTCTCGTCTTCATTTCTCTGCTTTAGGTCATCATGGTGAAGTCGTCCTTTTCTTCAGAAACTCCAACGTACTTACGAATAGGTAAGGGATAGCTCGGCTACGACAGAATGCTTATGAGGGAAACAATCTGGGGTTAACCCATGAATGAGCATAAGATTATCTCTCGAGTTGAACATATAAAATACATCGAGAGTAAGGTACGAAGGTACAATAAGAGGTTCCAAGCGGATAGATAGTTACTCGAAGTCTGAACCAGAGTGAAAAAGGGGTTCAGAGCAGCGAGAGTAAGTATTGTGTCTGATACCAGAACAGAGCACTAGGAAGGTGACCCATGAATTACTTACGAAGTCAAGCGCAAGGAATAACTTTGGCAACAGGGGTGTACAGGAGAGTCAGGTTTCGATCCTGTGGAACTGTGGGTTATGGGCCCACCATGTGGGTTAAAAGTAGAAAGGCGCTAACATTTGCACGGTCAAGATAGCAAAGTATGTCAGAGGATAGCCTGTCAGTTTTGTTGGCAACAACGTTGGTACCTAGGGCGAGGGACGAAGAGAACCATTTTCCTGCTCGTTGAAACGAGGCGGACCAATAGGCAAAGTTCTCGTCCATCGGTGGTTATCGGAATGTCATCAACAATAGTAACAGGGTCTCACTGACAGAGTTGTACACCAAGGTGTTTACATAAGCAGTGAATTATTACTGCTTAGATCATACAATTCACAAGAAAGGTTAAACAAAACAATGGGAAGGAAAAGGTGATCATCAGATTAAATAGAACAATGGAAAGGAAAATGTGTTTAAACACCTATTTCAGGGATATATCCTTCCCAAGGACAAGCAGAGCTTGCTATCCGTGGCAGGGTATAATGTAGAAAACCCTTTAGGTAGGGGAGAGAATTTTCATGACATTACCCATACAGGGGTGTTTGGATAATTGAGCAGGAAACATTTAGCATCGGACTTCAAATGTCCCTGAGAAAATTGGAGTACCATAGACATGCATCGAGATAGCCTTGACATGGTTATCAGGTGAAGATCAGACTTTAGAAACACGAAGGATCCATCAGGAACCGCTTGTAGAATAAGTCTTACAATTTCCTCATGGAAGAATGGATAGCCTTGCTAAAAAGGAAATGGTAACAATAGGTCCTCCGGCCAGGTGTGCTAGGCACGATATCACCTTACCGGGTCATATAAAGACCATTGTTATTACTCTTGGAAATATGTTTCCCCCATCATATCTGATTGAGGTTCAGATCTAATTGGTGTCGGGATACCTCAGACTCAGGATGCCTGAGAAGAAAAGGTGCAACACCAATTGACGAGATGACATTGTAAGATTCTCGGAAAACGAACTATGGAAGCAAGTTCCGAAACAAGAGTTCATCATTAAGCCAAGGAGAAGATGAGGAGCTGGCTGATGGACTCAGCGACTATTCATCGAGGTTAATAAAAGATGGATTTCCACAATGATGTGAACCAGGTGGTAACACTTGTTAGATCAAACGATATAATGATGTATGCTCGAGGAAAACATACACAATTAAACATTGGTTGAAAGGGGCACCCGAAATATGGGCTGGGTTGCACGACCAACGTCAGAATGGAAATTTAGCAACCAACACACTACATTGGAATTATTGTCCATTAACTCTGAAGTAACAAGGTTGCTAGAGATATTAAATTCTCATAACAGAGTTCACTCAACACGGGGACCAAGAGAAGAATGATGATGGTGAGAAGCATCACTGTATCAAGAATTTCTTAAGAGGTGGTGAAACTCTCACGACATTCTTGACATAAAAGATGGTAATACTCCAGTGTAAAGAAGAACAATTGTTGGATAGCAAGGAACTCAAGGTATAACACAAAACAAGAACAAGTTTGTGTTGGAGGAAAGGTAGTAGAGTGGTCGATGATAACACTAATCATCGAGGGCAAGGATGGTCTTTCTCATCATGACTTCCATTGATATCCTAGAAGAGCTCAGAATGCTGATGATGATCACGACACATTTGTCGAGAGAATTCATGAAGATGTAATCGATTGGCGATGACATCAAGTCAAGGGAATGATGAAGCAAAAGGTTATTGAAACCACGGATACGACACAAACTCGGAATCAAGCTTGTTGTTTGAGGTGAAACGATAAGACAAGGAAGATTGACGTAAGCTTAGCTCATCATCGAAAGTTGTGCTCTGGGAATAAGGACTAGGTAGCACAGTTTAAGCTTTAACATGACGATGATGATGTAGCCAATCGGTTGGGAATGACATCAGCGAGTACAACCCGCAGGTAATAAGGATTACAAAGAGTAGTTGAACCGTAGAACGGACTCGATTCAGTTATCGGTGTTTCGAGTGAAACAACTCAAAACTCGGAGAAAATTGGAACCATCGAGAAATAATAGTTGATGAAGAACTCACAAGAAGTTATGTAGTTTGGTGATATTCTCGAGATACCAGAGTGTAATACTCGATGGTAGAGCAGAGTAGATGGTGGACACGTGAAATGATCTGCAGAAGACAAGTACTTCATCTTGTCTGAGAAATGGAATCAAAGGAGAACAATCATGGTCGGAACCACGGTTGCAAAGGACCAAACATGGATACTAGATGAAACTATATCAAGGAAATAGTTATTATTACAAGAAGTTTCCATGATAGGATCTACATCGTGTCCATGGGCATGAACACAAGTTCAAGGTCGACTCCCACTTCTTCAATGTATAACCTTCCATTCACCTCTCGCTTTTTGAAAATGTCATTAGTAGTTGAAAGCTTTACCTGGTGCAATACTAGATAAGTATGACCCGTGAAATCTTTCGGGTTCACACAGATTAGGGAAGGCGTTGGTTCAACCCATCGGGGCATCTTAGGAACAGACACCACAAACTTCGGAGTAAACAGTACAAGCTCGAAAGTAGAGTATGGTTATCAAAGCAGAGGATACAAATTGCCAAAGGCATTATATATCAGGGAAAGAACTTCTCGAGGGTTTTGTACACGAAGGACACTGTCGGATGATATTTCAACAACGGTCCATAGCGAAGCCGATGTGAGTATCGGCACACAACCAAAGGAAGAATAATGCGAAGGCATTGGATTATAGAAGCAACTGACTAATTCAAAGCTCACGTGTAAAGGAATTATGATTTCCAAATCAAAGGATCAGAAGCAAACGCTCTGATTAAGGATGGATAAGTTGAGTAAGCTTAGGGGTAAAATCGACAACAACTTGATTGGTCGAGATTCAGTTCATGTTTAAAATGACGTCTGAGCCGAAAGGATGAATTCTAGGACCTGATTGAGGATTGCGAGCATTCGCAACATATCGAATCAATGGACTCAAAATGATAGTGACAAAGGCTGCCAATAAGATTAGTATACTTATGGTATTAACCATAATGCAAGCAAGCAAGAATTTCAAGAACAACAGGCTGTTGAGGATTTTCAAAAGATCAAATAGTATTCGAAGACTTTGGTGAAACACATGAACGACTGGGGAGAAACAAATCCTCAATGTGTGTGTGAGGATTAACTTGTAGGTGTATTCAGGTGACAAGGAACTGCAAGGCAGTAAGCTCAAAGGATTCTCGGAACAATAGAGAGAATTTCGGGGTATCTTGTAATAACAAGATCAACTGGGAATAAAAGTAAGAACGACATGTATAAGTATTTACCCATAGGGATATTTCAGTGGTAGGGAATTGCAAAAGCAATGAGCACAAAGTCTCGAGAACATCGGAGAGTATCTTCGAAATCCTTCGGTGCACCAAGCAATCATCTGGAGTGAGGGGCTCTCCGGGAGGAAGTAGTTATGAGAACCTAGAGTCAGAGTTAGTAAAATCATTTCACCCGAATAGAAGAGAGGTCAGAGTCCTAGAGTATAGGTCGAGGAATAAAAGATCCTAATACCACCCAATGGCGACGTGGGCCCGTAAGGCACACAGCCATGTTAGTAAAAGTTTAGCAATGTCTAGACTCGACTTCGGCCAAGGAGTTTGGAAGGGGGATTCCTACAGGCAGTCGGCTCTGATACCAACTTGTGACGCCCCCGATTCAATCGTACACTAATCATACACGCAAACGTGTACGATCAAGATCAGGGACTCACGGGAAGATATCACAACACAACTCTAAAAATAAAAATAAGTCATACAAGCATCATAATACAAGCCAGGGGCCTCGAAGGCTCGAATACAAGTGCTCGATCATAGACGAGTCAGCGGAAGCAACAATATCTGAGTACAGACATAAGTTAAACAAGTTTGCCTTAAGAAGGCTAGCACAAACTAGGATACAGATCGAAAGAGGCGCATGCCTCCTGCCTGGGATCCTCCTAAACTACTCCTGGTCGTCGTCAGCGGCCTGCACGTAGTAGTAGGCACCTCCGGTGTAGTAAGAGTCGTCGTCGACGGTGGCGTCTGGCTCCTGGGCTCCAGCATCTGGTTGCGACAACCAGGTAGAATGGAAAGGGGGAAAGAGGGAGAAAAGCAACCGTGAGTACTCATCCAAAGTACTCGCAAGCAAGGATCTACACTACATATGCATGAGTATATGTGTAAAGGGCCATATCGGTGGACTAAACTGCAGAATGCCAGAATAAAAGGGGGATAGCTAATCCCGTCGAAGACTACGCTTCTGGCCACCTTCATCTTGCAGCATGTAGGAGAGAGTAGATGGTAAGTTCACCAAGTAGCATCGTATAGCATAATCCTACCCGGCGATCCCCTCCTCGTCGCCCTGTTAGAGAGCGATCACCGGGTTATATCTGGCACTTGGAAGGGTCTGTTTTATTAAGTATCCAGTTCTAGTTGTCATAAGGTCAAGGTATAACTCCGGGTCGTCCTTTTACCGAGGGACACGGCTATTCGAATAGATAAACTTCCCTGCAGGGGTGCACCACATAACCCAGCACGCTCGATCCCATTTGGTCGGACACACTTTTCTGGGTCATGCCCGGCCGCGGAAGATCAACACGTCGCAGCCCTACCTAGGCACAACAGAGAGGTCAGCACGCCGGTCTAAATCATATGCGCGCAGGGGTCTGGGCCCATCGCCCATTGCACACCTGCATGTTGCGTACGCGGCCGGAAGCAGACCTAGCCCCCTTAATACAAGTGCGAGCTTACGGTCCAATGCGGCGCGCGCCGCTCAGTCGCTGACGTCACGAAGGCTTCGACTGATACCACGACGTCGAGTGCCCATAACTTTCCCACGTAGTTGGTTAGTGCGTATAGACCAAATGGCCAGACTCAGATCAAATACCAAGAACTCGTTAAGCGTGTTATTTTTAAGTATCCGCGGACGCCGACCAGGGCCAGGCCCACCTCTCTCCTAGGTGGTCTCAACCTGCCCTGTCGCTCCGCCACAAAGTAACAGTCCGGGGCCATCGGGAACCCAGGCCCACCTCTACCAGGATGGAGCCACCTATCCTTTCAGCCCCCTCATCAGAATCACTTGCGGGTACTCAACGAGTTGACCCGACTTTAGTCACCACATGTGTCATGTATATAAAGTATATAGTATATACCCGTGATCACCTCCCTAGTGATCACGGCCCGATAGTATAGCATGGCAGACGGACAAGAATGTAGGGCCACTGATGGAACACTAGCATCCTATACTAAGCATGTAGGAATGCAGGTAAGGTAACAACAGTAGTAGCAAGGACAGGCTATGCATCAGGATAGGTTTAATGGAAAGAAGTAACATGCTACACTACTCTAATGCAAGCAGTAGAGAGTAGAGTAGGCGATATCTGGTGATCAAGGGGGGGCTTGCCTGATTGCTCTGGCAAGAAGGAGGGGTCGTCAATAGCGTAGTCGGTCGGGGCACTAGCAGCGGCGTCGGTCGCGTAGTCTACCGGAGAGAAGAGGGGGAAGAAACAATGAATACAATGCAAACAGATGCATAACGATGCATGACGTGACAAAGCGTGATGCTAGGTGTGCCCAAACGCAGTAGTAAGTGATACTGGTGAAGGGGGAAACATCCGGGAAAGTACCCCCGGTGTGTCGCGTTTTCGGACAAATGAACCGGAGGGGGGAAGGTTGCGTGTTCGCTATGCTCGGAATGTGTGGCGGTCTAACGGGCTGCGTATTCGGATTCGTCTCGTCGTTCTGGGCAACTTTCATGTACAAAGTTCTTCCATCCGAGCTACGGTTTATTTTATAATAATTTTAAAAGATTTAAATCATTTTAAATCATTTTTAATTCGAAAATTAAATGTTAAATTGCTATGGGTACACAGAAGTGTACCCACAGATGGGCTTGTGTGGCTGACCAGTAGGCCGAGTTGACTTGGTCAACTGCCTAGTCAGCAGAGGCTGACTGATGGGGTCGGTCAAAGTCAACGGCCCAGTCAGCATTGACCGTTGGGTCCCGATTGTCAATGACTTAGGTTAACTAAACAGGATTAGTTAATTTAATTTAGTGATTAGGTTAATTAATCTTAATTAGTTAATTTAAACAGTGTTAATTAAGTTAATTAATTCATTGTTATTTTAATTATTATTATTTTTAATATAAATTCCTTTTTTTAAAATTTTCGTTCTGAGGAGTGGGCCCCCCTAGTCAGTGGCCCACAGGGCCACCGCGGGGCGGTTGCTAGCGGGCGCTGGGGCGCTAGCCCGTTTGGGTTACTGGCTTTGCCTGTGCGGGCGCGGCGCCGGTGGGGCGCCGGTGGCCAAGTGCCCGGCCGGAGGCGGCGACCGGACCGGCGAGCGGGAGGCGCGGTGGCTGCAAGGGGGGCACTGCGGCAGTGGCTGCTCGGGGCATAGAGGGAGCAGGGCGGCGTCGGAGCGGTGAAGCAGGGGAGGGCAGGGGGCTGCGCTGGCGAGCGAGGCTCGCGGAGGCGAGGCGCGCGCGGCTGGGCGCGGCACGCGGCGAGCGAGAGCAGCGCGGTGAGCAAGGCAGCAGCGGGGAGGCGTGGGCGCGGCGAGTGCGGTGCTGGCGTCGGGGGCGAGCGAAGGCCAGGGGCGCGCGAGCGCAAGCGGAGGTCGCCGGGGCGATGCGTGCGCGGGCGCGCACGGGGCGCGGCGAGCGCGTGGGAGACAGGGGAGAGAGAGGAGGGGCGCGTGCTCAGGGTGGACGTAGGGGAGTGGCAGTGGGGCGCGGGGAGGAGGACGGAGACGACCGGGCGACGGGGAGGCGAGCAGCTACGGCGTGCTGTCGAGGAGGAAAACGGCGAGGCGGCGTTCCGGGTGACGGCGGCGTGGTCCAGCGGTGCTGGTGTCGGGGGCGAGCGGAGGGCGCGGTGGACCAAGCCCCGGCGTCGAGCGACGGGGGCACGGGATCAATGCCGATCCAGATCAGATCGGGAGGGGGAGTGGCGACGTGGGGAGGGGGTAGCAGTTGGGGTTTGACCAGGGGGAGACAGGGGCGACCTAGTAGGGCGCCGGGGTGGGCCTGCCCATTCGGGCGGCTGGGGCCAGCTGGGCCACTTGGCCCAGCGCCGGGGGGGGGGGGGGGTTCTTTTCCTTTTTTTTGTTTGATTGCTTGTGTTTTTTTTGTGTTTTCTCTTCTTTTATTTATTTTCCTTTACTGTTTTATTTTATTTCTTTAATAGTTATAGTTTTGTAATAAGTTAAAGCCCACACTTAAATTGGAGTTGTAAAAAGTTTTTAGTGACTAAATAAACTAGTTTAATATTTGTTTATATTTAATAGCACTTATATAATTGTTTTTGCTACTGTTTTATTCATCTCATAGTATTTAAACATTTTATAAAGGTGTGGTTTCTCCACCATAATTATCTGTGCAATATTTGGTTCACTCCGAACATTTTTGTTTCAATGTTTGAAAACTTTTGTTGTTTGCCATATTTTGAATTGATTTTTGAATCGGTTTTGTACTAACGAAAGATTAGAAACAGTAACGGAGGTGACGTGGCATCATTAGCAGAGTTTTACTGTAGCTTGTTTATCCGGGCGTCACATCCCGGGAGCAGCAACTTGCTTCCTATTCTTCTTGAAGTTCCCCTTCTTACCTTTGCCATTTTTCTTGAAACTAGTGGTCTTGTTAACCATCAACACTTGATGCTCCTTCTTGATTTCTACCTCCGCAGCCTTAAGCATTGCGAAGAGCTCGGGAATTGTCTTTTCCATCCCTTGCATATTATAGTTCATCACGAAGCCTTTATAGCTTGGTGGCAGTGATTGAAGAACTCTATCAATGACACTATCATCCGAAAGATAAACTCCCAGCTGAGTCAAGTGGTTATGGTACCCAGACATTCTGAGTATGTGTTCACTGACAGAACTTTTCTCCTCCATCTTGCAGCTATAGAACTTGTTGGAGACTTCATATCTCTCAACTCGGGCATTTGCTTGAAATATTAACTTCAACTCCTGGAACATCTCATATGCTCCATGTCGTTCACAACGTCTTTGAAGTCCCGATTCTAAACCATAAAGCATGGCACACTGAACTATCGAGTAGTCATCAGATTTAGCTTGCCAGACGTTCATAACGTCTGGAGTTTCTCCTACAGCAGGCCTCACACATAGCGGTGCTTCAAGGACGTAATTCTTCTGTGCAGCAATGAGCATAATCCTCAAGTTACGGACCCAGTCCGTGTAGTTGCTACCATCATCTTTCAACTTAGCTTTCTCTAGGAACACATTAAAATTCAAGGGAATGGTAGCACGGGCCATTGATCTACAACATAGATATGCAAAAACTATCAGGACTAAGTTCATGATAAATTAAGTTCAATTAATCATATTACTAAAGAACTCCCACTTAGATAGACATCCCTCGAGTCATCTAAATGATCACGTGATCCATATCAACTAAACCATGTCCGATCATCACGTTAGATGGAGTAGTTTTCAATGGTGAACATCTCTATGTTGATCATATCTACTATGTTATTCATGTTCGACCTTTCGGTCTCAGTGTTCCGAGGCCATGTCTGTACATGCTAGGCTCGTCAAGTTTAACCCGAGTATTCCGCACGTGCAAAACTGTCTTGCACCCGTTGTATGTGAACGTAGAGCTTATCACACCCGATCATCACGTGGTGTCTCGGCACGACGAACTATCAGAACGGTGCATACTCAGGGAGAACACTTATACCTTGAAATGTAGTGAGGGATCATCTTATAATGCTACCACCGTACTAAGCAAAATAAGATGCATAAAACATAAACATCACGTGCAATCAAAATATGTGACATGATATGGCCATCATCATCTTGTGCCTTTGATCTCCATATCCAAAGCACCGTCATGATCTCCTCGTCACCGGCTTGACACCTTGATCTCCATCGTAGCGTCATTGTCGTCTCGCCAACTATTGCTTCTACAACTATCGCTAACGCATAGTGATAAAGTAAAGCAATTACATGGCAATTGCATTTCATACAATAAAGCGACAACCATAAGGCTCCTGCCGGTTGCCGATAACTTTTACAAAACATGATCATATCATACAATAACGCATATCACGTCATGTCTTGACCATATCACATCACAACATGCCATGCAAAAACAAGTTAGACGTCCTCTACTTTGTTGTTGCAAGTTTTACGTGGCTGCTACGGGCTTCTAGCAAGAACCGTTCTTACCTACGCATCATAACCACAACGATTTTTCATCAAGTGTGCTGTTCTAACCTTCAACAAGGACCGGCCATAGTCAAATTCAATTCAACTAAAGTTGGAGAAACAGACACCCGCTAGCCACCTTTATGCAAAACAAGTTGCATGTCTGTCGGTGGAATCGGTCTCATGAACGTCGTCATGTAAAGTTGGTCCGGGCCTCTTCATCCAACAATACTGCCAAATCAAAATAAGACGTTGGTGGTAAGCAGTATGACTATTATCGCCCACAACTCTTTGTGTTCTACTCGTGCATATCATCTACGCATAGACCTGGCTCGGATGCCACTGTTGGGGAACATAGCATGCAATTTCAAAAAAAATCCTACGATCACGCAAGATCTATCTAGGAGATTCATAGCAACGAGAGGGGGAGAGTGCGTCCACGTACCCTCGTAGACCAAAAGCGGAAGCGTTAGTTTAACGTGGTTGATGTAGTCGAACGTCTTCACGATCCAACTGATCAAGTACCGAATGTACGACACCTCCGAGTTCAGCACACGTTTAGCTCGATGATGTCCCTCGAACTCTGATCCAGCAGAGGGTCGAGGGAGAGTTTTGTCAGCACAACGGCGTGGTGACGGTGATGGTGATGTGATCTGTGCAGGGCTTCGCCTAAGCACTACGTGAATATGACCGAAGGAGTAAACCATGGAGGGAGACGCCGCACACGGCTTGGAACAATTGGTGTGTCTCCAAGGGGTGCCCAGCCCACGTATATAAAGGAGGGAGAGGGAGGAGGACGGCCCTAGGGGGTGTGCCTAGAGGGGGGGTCCTACTAGGACTCCTAGTCCTAGTAGGATTCACCCCCCCTCTTATTCCTTCTCATGGAGGGGGAAAAGGGGGAAGGGGGAGGGAAGAGGAGAAGGAAGGGGGGCTCCCCTAGTCCAATTCAGACTCCCCATGGGAGGGGGCGCGGCCACCCCTTGTGGGGCTGCTTCCCCTCTCCCCTATGGCCCATGTAGGCTCAATATTTCCCCGGGGGGTTCCGGTAACCCCTCGGTACTCCCAAAAATACCAGAACCATTCCGGTGTCTGAATATCATCGTCCAATATATCAATCTTTACCTCTCGACCATTTTGAGACTCCTCATCATGTCCGTGATCTCATCCGGGACTCCGAACAATCTTCGGTCACCAAAACACATAACTCATAATACAAATCGTCATCGAACTTTAAGCGTGCGGACCCTACGGGTTCGAGAACTATGTAGACATGACCGAGACACATCTTCGATCACTAACCAACATCGGAACCTGGATGCTCGTATTGGTTCCTACATATTCTACGAAGATCTTTATCGGTCAAACCGCAATGACAACATACGTTATTCCCTTTGTCATCGGTATGTTACTTGCCCGAGATTCGATCGTCGGTATCATCATACCTAGTTCTATATCGTTACCGGCAAGTCTCTTTACTCGTTCCGTAATGCATCATCCCGCAACTAACTCATTAGTCACATTGCTTGCAAGGCTTATTGTGACGTGCATTACCGAGAGGGCCCAGAGATACCTCTTCGATACTCGGAGTGACAAATCCTAATCTCGATCTATGCCAACCCAACAAACACCTTCGGAGACACCTATAGAGCATCTTTATAATCACCCAGTTATGTTGTGACGTTTGATAGCACACAAGGTGTTCCTCCGGTATGCAGGAGTTGCATAATCTCATAGTCAGAGGAATATGTATAAGTCATGAAGAAAGCAATAGAAATAAAACTTAATGATCATTATGCTAAGCTAAAGGATGGGTCTTGTCCATCACATCATTCTCTAATGATGTGATCCTGTTCATCAAATGACAACACATCTCTATGGTTAGGAAACTTAACCATCTTTGATTAACGAGCTAGTCAAGTAGAGGCATACTAGGGACACTCTGTTTTGTCTATGTATTCACACATGTATCAAGTTTCCGGTTAATACAATTCTAGCATGAATAATAAACATTTATCATGATATAAGGAAATATAAATAACAACTTTATTATTGCCTCTAGGGCATATTTCCTTCACATAGACCCGTTGTTGGCATGCTTGTTGTCTCAGTTAAGATAGGAGATCACTGTTATCATGGTTTGTGTGACACAGGTGCTAGCGTGAGTGCTATTCCCTTTACCTTATATCAAGAAATTATGAATGACATAGCACCCGCTGAAATAGAAGACATAGATGTTACTATTAAACTTGCTAATAGAGACACCATCACACCACTTGGGATTGGTAGCGACGTTGAAGTCTTGTGTGGGAAAGTATATCCTAATGATTTTCTTGTTCTTGGTTCCCCACAAGATGACTTTTGTCCCATTATCTTTGGTAGACCTTTCTTGAACATCGTCAATGCTAAAATAGATTGTGAGAAACAAACTGTCGGTGTTAGCTTTGGTAATGAGTCTCATGAGTTTAATTTTTCCAAGTTTAGTAGAAAACCTCATAAAAAGAATTGCCTAGTAAGGATGAAATTATTGGTGTTGCTTCTATTGCTATACCCCCTACTGATCCTTTAGAACAATATCTGCTAGACCATAAGAATGATTTACATATGCATGAAAGAAATGAAATAGATAAGATTTTGATTGAACAACATCCTCTGCTTAAACACAGTTTGCCTATTGAAACTCTAGGAGGTCCTCCTCCACCTAAAGGTGATCCTGTGTTTGAATTAAAACAATTGCCGGACACTTTGAAATATGCTTATCTTGATGAAAAGAAGATACATCCTATTATTATTAGTGCTAACCTTTCAGAACATGAAGAAGAAATATTATTGAAAGTTATAGGGAAGCACCGAGCTGCTATTGGATATACTCTTGATGATCTTAAGGGCATTAGTCCCACTCTATTTCAGCACAAGATTAATATGGAGCCTGATGCTAAACCCGTTGTTGATCACCAACGTCATTTAAATCCGAAAATGAGACAAGTGGTAAGAACGGAAATATTAAAACTTCTAGAAGCAGGTATAATCTATCCTATAACTGATAGTAGATGGGTAAGTCTTGTTCATTGTGTCCCTAAGAAGGGAGGTATTACTGTTGTTCCTAATGATAAGAATGAACTCATTCCACAAAGAATTGTTACAGGTTATAGAATGGTAATTGATTTTAGAAAATTAAACAAAGCAACTAGAAAAGATCATCACCCTCTGCCTTCTATTGATCAAATGCTAGAAAGATTATCCAAGCACACACATTTTTGCTTCCTTGATGGATATTCTGTTTTTTTCACAAATACCTGTTTCTCAACCTGATCAAGAAAATACCACTTTTACTTGTCCTTTTGGAACTTATGCTTATAGATGTATGCCTTTTGGTTTATGTAATGCACCTGCTACCCATCAAAGATGTATGACTGCTATGTTCTCTGATTTTTGTGAAAATATTGTTGAGGTTTTCATGGATGACTTTTCTGATTATGGGAAGTCTTTTGATGATTGTTTAAGCAATCTTGATCGATTTTTGCAGAGATGTGAGCAAACAAATCTTGCCTTGAATTGGGAGAAGTGCCACTTTATGGTTAATGAAGGTATTGTTTTGGGCCATAAAATTTCTGAAAGAGGTATTGAGGTGGAAAAAGCTAAGGTTGATGCAATTGAGAAAATGCCTTGTCCTAAAGATATCAAAGGTATTTGTAGTTTCCTTGGTCATGCTAGTTTCCATAGGAGATTTATCAAAGACTTTTCTAAAATTTCTAGGCCTCTTACAAATCTTTTGCAAAAGGATATTCCTTTTGTTTTTTATGATGATTGTTTAGAAGCCTTCGAAACACTCAAGAAAGCCTTAATTTCTGCACCTATTGTTCAACCACCTGATTGGAACTTGCCTTTTGAAATTATGTGTGATGCTAGTGATTATGTTGTTGGTGCTGTTCTAGGACAGAGAGTTGATAAGAAACTAAATGTTATTCATTGTGCTAGTAAAACTCTAGACAGTGCACAACGATATTATGCTACTACTGAAAAAGAATTTCTAGCAGTGGTGTTTGCTTGTGATAAATTTAGATCTTACATTGTTGACTCTAAAGTTATTGTTCACACCGATCATGCTGCTATAAAATATCTTATGGAAAAGAAAGATGCTAAACCTAGACTTATTCGATGGGTTCTCTTGCTACAAGAATTTGATTTGCACATCACTGATAGAAAAGGAGCAGAGAACCTCGTGGCTGATGACTTGTCTAGGTTGGAGAATGTCCTTGATGACCCACTACCTATTGATGATAGTTTTCCTGATGAGCATCTAGCTGCAATAAATGTTTCTAGTAGCACTCCTTGGTATGCTAACTATGCTAATTATATTGTTGCTTAATATTTACCACCTAGTTTCACATACCAACAAAAGAAAAAAAATCTTCTATGATTTAAGACATTACTTCTGGATGACCCACATCTTTATAAAGAAGGAGTAGATGGTATTATTAGACGTTGTGTACCTGAGCATGAACAGGGACAAATCCTATGGAAATGTCACTTCGAAGCTTATGGAGGACATCATGCGGGAGACCGAACTGCTCACAAAGTATTGCAATCTGGGTTTTATTGGCCTACTCTCTTCAAGGATGCTCGTAAGTTTGTATTATCTTGTGATGAATGTCAAAGAATAGGTAATATCGGTAGGCGTCAAGAAATGCCTATGAATTATTCACTTGCTGTTGAACCATTTGATGTTTGGGGATTTGATTACATGGGACCTTTTCCTTCCTCCAATGGGTATACTCATATTTTGGTTGCTGTTGATTATGTTACTAAGTGGGTAGAAGCTATTCCAACTAGTAGTGTTGATCACAACACCTCTATTAAAATGCTTAAAGAAGTTATTTTCCCAAGGTTTGGAGTGCCTAGATATTTAATGGCTGATGGTGGTTCACACTTTATTCATGGTGCTTTCCGTAAAATGCTTGCTAAGTATGATGTTAACCATAGAATTGCATCACCCTATCATCCTCAGTCTAGTGGTCAAGTTGAACTTAGCAACAGAGAAATAAAATTAATTTTGCAAAAGACTGTCAATAGGTCCCGGAAGAATTGGTCTAAGAAATTAGATGATGCACTTTGGGCTTATAGGACAACATATAAAAATCCTATGGGTATGTATCCTTATAAAATGGTTTATGGAAAAGCTTGTCATTTGCCTCTTGAGTTAGAACATAAAGCATTTTGGGCAATTAAAGAACTCAACTATGATTTCAAACTTGCTGGTGAGAAGAGGTTATTTGATATTAGCTCATTAGATGAATGGAGAACCCAAGCTTATGAAAATGCCAAGTTATTTAAAGAGAAAGTTAAAAGATGGCATGATAAAAGAATTCAAAAGCATGAGTTCAAAGTTGGAGAATATGTTCTTTTGTACAACTCGCGTTTCAGATTCTTTGTAAAAAAACTCCTCTCCAAATGGGAAGGACCCTATGTTATCGAGGAGGTTTATCAGTCTGGAGCTATCAAAATAAATAATGCCCAAGGTACTAACCCGAAGGTTGTTAATGGGCAACAAATAAAACCTTATATCTCAGCCACGCCCATTAATGTTGAAAGCAATATTATCCAAACTATGACACCGGAAGAGCACATAAAAGAAACCTTCCAGAACACTCCAAAATCGTGAAAAAGAGGAGGTACGTGATACGGTAAGTAAACAGACTCCGAAAAATCTGCAAAAAATATGTTTTGTCAGTTTTGGAATATTTAAAAAATTAGGAAAATAAGAAACTACCAGGAAGGTGACCCTGGTGGGCACAAGACAGCAGGGCGCGCCCAGGTGGGTTGTGGATGCACTTCAAATAATTTTTATGCAAACGCTATGTATGCTTGATACCAACAATTGCTATTTACGTGTGACATTGTGTTGCAGGATCGACGTGCATGTATTTGCATGGATTTGAGAGTCCGGAATTGAGATATGTGGATGCATAGAAAGAAATATGAGGGCCCGCCCGGATGCACCCGCGGGCGTGCTCGGATGCGTCCGCAGGCATTGGAGGGGCCGGATTTGCCAAGTCCGGTTGTAGATGCTCTTAGTTTCCTTGTGGTGGAACCTACCCTTGCAAGTTCTAGACTTGACATTCGTTGTCGTATTTTCTGCATTTTTAGGCTTTTTGCAATGTGCGTTCAATGAGAGGAAATGTTTCCGTCGAATACAAAGATGTATGTGACGACTAATGTTGGCTTAGTCTCTTAGTGGTACATTTACACGTGAGTGTATGTGTGTATGTACGAGCGCCTGTGTCTGTAATGTGTTACTCGATGATACGTCTCCAACGTATCTATAATTTTTGATTGTTCCATGCTACTATATTATCTGTTTTGGATGTTTTTATATGCATTAATATGCTATTTTATATTATTTTTGGGACTAACTTATTAATCTAGAGCCCAGTGCCAGTTTTAGTTTTTTCCTTATTTTTGAGCTTCGCAAAAAAGGAATACTAAACGGAGTCCAGACAGAATAAAACTTCACGATGATTTTTCTTGGACTAGAAGATACCCAGGGGACTTGGAGTGCAAGTCCGAAGAGCTACGAGGCGGCGGCAAGGGTGGAGGGCGCGCCCCCCTACCTTGTGGGCCTCTCGTGACCCCCCTGACCTAGATCTTCCTCATGTATATTCACATATATTCCAGAAACACCAGAAGCATCCACGAAAACACTTTTCCACCGCCGCAACCTTCTGTTCCCGTGAGATCCCATCTTGGGGCCTTTTCCGGCATCCTGCCGGAGGGGGATTCGATCACGGAGGGCATCTACATCAACTCTATTGCCCTTCCGATGAAGCGTGAGTAGTTTACCACAGACCTACGGGTCCATAGCTAGTAGCTAGATGGCTTCTTCTCTCTCTTTGATTCTAAATACCATGTTCTCCTCAATGTTCTTGGAGATCTATCCGATGTAATCTTCTTTTGCGGTGTGCTTGTAGAGATCCGATGAATTGTGGATTTATGCTCAGCTTATCTATGAATATTACTTGAATCTTCTCTGAATTCTTATATGCATGATTTGATATCTTTGTATTTCTCTTTGAATTATCGGTTTGGTTTGGCCAACTAGATTGGTTTTTCTTGCAATGGGAGAGGTGCTTAGCTTTGGGTTACATCTTGCGTGATTTCACCTAGTGACAAAGTAGGGGTAGCGAGAAACGTATTGAATTAATTGTTTCCATTGAGGATAAAAAGATGGTGTTTACATCATATTGCATGAGTTTATTCCTCTACATCATGTTATCTTACTTAAGGCGTTACTCCGTTCTTTATGAACTTAATACTCTAGATGCATGCTGGATAGCGGTCAATGTGTGGAGTAATAGTAGTAGATGCAGGCAGGAGTCAGTCTACTTGACACAGACGTGATGCCTATATTACATAATCATTGCCTTGGATATCGTCATAACTTTGCGCTTTTCTATCAATTGATCGACAGTAATTTATTCACCCACCATATTATTTGCCTTCATGAGAAATGCCTCTAGTGAAACCTATGGCCCCGGGGTCTATTTTCTGTCATATTAGTTTCCGATCTACTATTTTGCAGTCTTTTATTTTCAGATCTATAAACCAAAAAACCCAAAAATATTTATCTTTTATTTATCTATCTCTATCAGATCTCACTTTTGCAAGTGACCGTGAAGGGATTGACAACCCCTTTATCGCGCTGGGTGCAAGTGTTTGATTGTTTGTGCAGGTATTGGTGATTTGCGCATTCTTCTCCTACTGGATTGATACCTTGGTTCTTAACTGAGGGAAATACTTATCTCTACTGTGTTGTGTAACCCTTTCCTCTTCAAGGGAAAAACCAACGCAAGCTCAAGAAGTAGCAGGAAGAATTTCTGGCGCCGTTGCCGGGGAGATCTACGCCAAGTCAAGATTAGTCTCTTGTCAAGTTGCCAATTTTTGGTAACGTTGTCGAGGAGATCTACATCAAGCCTACCAAGTACCTGATGCGGCTTGAACTACGTCGGTATTTCCCCAAAGAGGAAGGGATGATGCAGCACAGCTGCGGTAGGTATTTCCCTCAGTGATGAGACCAAGGTTATCGAACCAATAGGAGAACCACGCAACACCACGTAAATAGCTCCTGCACACAAAGAACAAATACTTGCAACCCGACGTAAGAGAGGGGTTGTCAATCCCTCACGGGTAAAAAGATAGGTAAAATCGTAGTAGATTGGATAAATAGATCTCGCGGGAATGCAAGATAAAATAAATAATAATAAATTGCAGCAAGGTATTTTTGTATTTTTGGATTAATAGATCTGAAAATAAAATCAAATAAAAATATATCGCGAAGGCAAATATAATAAAAAAGTGATCCAGGGGTCGTAGATTTCACTAGTGGCTTCTCTCGAGAAAAATAGCATACGGCAGGTAAACAAATTACCGTTGGGCAATTGATAGAACCTCAAATAATCATGACAATATCCGGGCAATAATCATTATATAGGCATCACGTCCAAGATTAGTAGACCGACTCCTGCCTGCCTCTACTACTATTACTCCACACATCGACCGCTATCCAGCATGCATCTAGTGTATTAAGTTCATGGAGAAACGGAGTAATGCAATAAGAACGATGACATGATGTAGACAAGATCTATTTATGTGGAAATAGACCCCATCTTGTTATCCTTAATAGCAATGATACATACGTGTCGGTTCCCCTTCGGACACTGGGATCAAGCACCGTAAGATCGAACCCATCACAAAGCACCTCTTCCCATGGCAAGAAAAATCGATCTAGTTGGCCTAACTAAACCAAAGATTCGAAGAAGAAATACGAGGTTATAAGTAATCATGCATATAAGAGATCAAAGAAACTCAAATAACTTTCATGGATAAAAACATAGATTTGATCATAAACTCAAAGTTCATCGGATCCCAACAAACACACTGCAAAAGAGTTACATCAAATAGATATCCAAGAGACCATTGTATTGAGAATCAAAAGAGAGAGAGGAAGCCATCTAGCTACTAACTACGGACCAGTAGGTCTACAATGAACTACTCACGCATCATCGAAGAGGCACCAATGAGGATGATGAACCCCTCCGTGATGGTGTCTAGATTGGATCTGGTCGTTCTGGAACTTGCGGCGGTTGGAATTGATTTTTGTCGACTCCCCTAGGGTTTCTAGGATATTGGAGGATTTATAGAGCAAAGAGGTGGTGCAGGAGGCCACCGAGGTGGGCACAACCCACATGGGCGCGCCTGGGCCCCCAGGCACGCCCTGGTGGGTTGTGCTCCCCTCAGAGCCCTCCTCTGGTACTTCTTTGGCCCAACAGGTGTCTTCTGGTCCAGAAAAAATCTCCAAAAAGTTTCATTGCGTTTGGACTCTGTTTGGTATTGATTTTCTGTGAAGTAAAAGACAAGCAAAAAACAGCAACTGGCACTGGGCACTATGTCAATAGGTTAGTCCCAATAAATGATATAAAGTTGCTATAAAATGATTGTAAAACATCCAAGAATGATAATATAACAACATGGAACAATAAAAAAATTATAGATACGTTGGAGACGTATCAGTACCCATCATAAAACTCTCATCTCTTGCATTACATCATTTTCCATTTGCCTCACGTTTTCCTCTCCTCCACTTCTAAAACTATTTTCGAAAAGATTTGCCTTTTTATTCGCCCTTCTTCCATTCGTCTTTTCGCTTGCTTTTGGTTTGCTCGATTTGTTGCCATCATGTCTGAATCTGTGGAGATTATCGTTGAAAAGGATAGTAGTAACGATGAGGGAAACTTTGATAGTTTTGCTAATTTTAATCCTCATGAAGAGTCTACTATCTTGCACACTAAAAAACTTCGCATAGGTAGCGGCAATATTATTGGAAAAGGGGTTATTCAAGATTTCTTTACTTGTGCCGGTGCGCTACCCACGTTAGGTGGATCTATTCTCCATAAAACTAATAGTCTCACGGATGCTATATCTTTGCTTGTAATTGAACTTGAAAGACAATTTGTTCATATGCATCCATGCATACAAAGGATTTTTCTAGAGTTCTCTAATATCGAGCATTCTTCTGTTAAACGCCTCGCTACTATATTTCTAGCCCATGAGTTTAGATTCATTATGAAAGAAGCTAGTGAAATTTTTGCACATTATAAACTAGATGGTGGTCGTCCTCCCATAGAGGGGAGTCTCTTCAATCAAGAAGAAATAATGTGCTTGCGACCTCTCGATCATGTTGCTTATAATCAAAATTTGAGAAAAAGGGTCCCTACCGATGTTTTAGTTGATAAAATTTCTGAACTTAATCATAACTTTGCTATACAAAACATCGGCTTGGGTTTCTCACTCGGAAATATGCTCATGACTTTTTGCCAAAAGAATGCTTACAATGATGAGTTGATCATACAATATAAGGGGCTGAAGGAGGAACCAATTCCTCCCGGGCTTGATCTTAGGGATCCTTATCCCATTAAATTTAGCCCTTTTGATTACTTTTGCTTACCACAAATAAAACTTGCTGCTTGATACGTCCATTTTGCATCATGCTTTGATATCGATATTTATTGCGTTATGGGCTGTTATTACACATTATATCACAATTCTTATGCCTTTTCTATCTTATTTTACAAGGTTTACATGAAGAGGGAGAATGCCGGCAGTTGGAATTCTGGACTGGAAAAGGAGCAAATATTAGAGACCTATTCTGCACAATTCCAACAGTCCTGAAACTTCACGGAATATTTTTAGAATAATAAAAAATATTGGGTGAAGAAAGCACCAGAGGGGGGCCACCTGCCATCCACAAGGGTGGAGGGCGCCCCCTACCTCCCTAGGCGCGCCCCCATCCTTGTGGGACCCCTGGCAAGCCCCCGACGCCCATCTTCTGCTATATGGTGTGTTTTGACCTCAAAAAAATCAGAAGGAAGCTTTCGGGACGAAGCGCCGCCGTCTCGAGGCGGAACATGGGCAGAACCAAGCTAGGGCTCCGGCGGGCCTGTTCTGCCGGGGAAACTTCCCTCCGGGAGGGGGAAATCGAAGCCATTGTCATCACCAACGATCCTCTCATCGATAGGGGGTCAATATCCATCAACATCTTCACCAGCACCATCTCCTTGAAAACCCTAGTTCATCTCTTGTATCCAATCTTTGTCTCAAAACCTCATATTGGTACCTGTGGGTTGCTAGTAGTGTTGATTAGTCCTTGTAGTTGGTGCTAGTTGGTTTATTTGGTGGAAGATCATATGTTAAGATCCTTAATGATAATTAATACTCCTCTGATTATGAACATGAATATGCTTTATGAGTAGTTACTTTTGTTCCTGAGGACATGGGAGAAGTCTTGTTATAAGTAATCATGTGAATTTGGTATTTGTTTGATATTTTGATGAGATGTATGTTGTCTTTCCTCTAGTGGTGTTATGTGAACATCCACTACATGACACTTCACCATTGTTTGGTCCTAGGGGAAGGCATTGGGAAGTAATAAGTAGATGATGGGTTGCTAGAGTGACAGAAGCTTAAACCCTAGTTTATGCGTTGCTTCGTAAGGGGCTGATTTGGATCCATATGTTTCATGATATGGTTAGATTTATCTTAATTCTTCTTTTGTAGTTGCGGATGCTTGCGTGAGGGGTTAATCATAAGTGGGAGGCTTGTCCAAGGAAGGGCAGCACCCAAGCACCGGTCCACCCACATATCAAATTATCAAAGTAACGAACGCGAACCATATGAGCATGATGAAAACTAACTTGACAACAATTCCCATGTGTCCTCAGGAGCTCCTTGATTTATATAAGAGTTCGTCCAGGATTGTACTTTGCTACAAAAAGGATTGGGCCACCTTGCTGCACCTTGATTAATTTTGTTTCTTGTTACCCGTTACGATTTATCTTATCACAAAACTACCTGTTACCGATAATTTCAGTGCTTGCAGAGAATACCTTGCTAAAAACTGCTTGTCATTTCCTTCTGCTCCTCGTTGGGTTCGACACTCTTACTTATCGAAAGTACTATGATAGATCCCCTATACTTGTGGGTCATCAAGACTCTTTTCTGGCGCCGTTGCCGGGAGTGAAGCGCCTTTGGTAAGTGGAATTTGGTAAGGAAACATTTATATAGTGTGCTGAAATTTACTGTCACTTGTTACCATGGAAAATAATCCTTTAAGGGACTGCACCTAATGAAAATATTTATTATGAAATTCCTTTCGGTATGATAGAGAAACTGCTAGCTAATCCTTATGCTGGAGATGGAACATTACATCCTGATATGCACCTAATTTATGTGGATGAAGTTTGTGGATTATTTAAGCATGCAAGTATGCCCGAGGATGTTGTCAAGAAGAAGGTCATGCCTTTACCTTTGAAGGTAAAGGCATTGACATGGTATAGGCTATGTGATGATATTGGATCATGGAACTACAACCGATTGAAATTGGAATTTCATCAGAAGTTTTATCCTATGCATCTGGTTCATCGTGATCGGAATTATATATATAATTTTTGGCCTCGTGAAGGAGAAAGTATCGCTCAAGCTCGAGGGAGGCTTGAGGGATTCCTGGATTAAGGGGTCCTCGGGTGTCCGGGCTATGTGGCGTGGGCCGGACTAATGGGCCATGAAGATACAAGACAGAAGACTTCTTCACGTGTCCGGATGGGACTCTCCTTGGCGTGGAAGGCAAGCTTGGCGTTCGGATATGAAGATTCATTCGTCTGTAAACCGACTCTGTACAACCCTAGGTCCCTTCGGTGTCTATATAAACCGGAGGGTTTAGTCCATAGGGGGGATCATAATCATAACCATAATCATACAGGCTAGACATCTAGGGTTTAGCCCTTACGATCTCGTGGTAGATCAACTCTTGTAAACCCCATATTCATCCAAGATAATCAAGCAGGAAGTAGGGTATTACCTCCATCAAGAGGGCCCGAACCTGGGTAAACATCGTGTCCCTGTCTCCTGTTACCTTCGATCCTAAGACGCACTGTTCGGGACCCCCTACCCGAGATCCGCCGGTTTTGACACCGACAAGGCTTAAGTCAATGTTATATTCATGCCCCAATCATGGGCTCTCAAGAGAAATTATTATTCAGAATTTTTATGCTCGGCTTTCTCATATTGATCGATCCATGCTCGATACTTCTTGTACTGGTTCTTTTCTGAAGAAGGATATTGAATTCAAATGGAATTTATTGGAAAGAATTAAACGCAACTCTGAAGATTGGAACTCGAGGAAGGTAAGGAGTCAGGTATAAATGTTAAGTTTGATTGTGTTAAATCTTTTATGGATACCGATGCTTTTCATGATTTTAGCACTAAATATGGACTTGACTCTGAGATAGTAGCTTCTTTCTGTGAATCTTTTTCTACTCATGTTGATCTCCCTAAGGAGAAGTAGTTTAAATATCATCCTCCCATTGAAGTTAAAGTAGTATAACCTATTAAAGTTGAAGAAGAAACTATTACTTATAATGTTGATCCTACTGTCCCTATGGCTTATATTGAGAAACCACCTTCTCCTCTTAGAATAAAGAATCATGGTAAAGCTTCAACTGTAGTTCGTAAGAGTTATACTAGAACACCTACACCCCCTGAGCAAATTAAAGTTGAACCTAGTATTGCTATGGTTAAAGATCTCTTGGTTGATAATATTGATGGGCATGTTATTTATTTCTGTGATGAAGCTACTAGAATTGTTAAACCTGATATTAAAGATAAACATAGACCTGTTGTTGGCATGCATGTTGTTTCTGTTAAAATAGGAGATCATTGTTATCATGGTTTATGTGATATGGGTGCTAGTGTGAGTGCAATTCCTTATACCTTATACCAAGAAATTATGAATGATATTGCACCTACTGAGATAGAAGATATTGATGTTACTATTAAGCTTGCTAATAGAGATACTATTTCACCAATTGGGACTGTTAGAGATGTTGAAGTCTTGTGTGGGAAAATAAAATACCCTACTGATTTTCTTGTTCTTGGTTGCCCACAAGATGATTTTTCTCCCATTATATTTGGTAGACCTTTCCTGAATAGTGTTAATGCTAAGATAGACTGCGAGAAAGATATTGTTACTGTCGGTTTAGGGGATATGTCTCATGATTTTAATTTCTCTAAATTTCATAAACAACCCCATGATAAAGAATTGCCTAGTAAGGATGAAATTATTGGTCTTGCTTCCATTGTCGTGCCTCCTACTGATCCTTTAGAACAATATTTGCTAGACCATGAAAATGATATGTTTATGAATGAAAGAAGGGAAATAGATGAAATATTCTTTAATCAGGGACCTATTTTGAAACACAATTTTCCTATTGAAATCCTTGGGATACTCCTCCACCCAAGGTTGATCCCGTGTTTGAGCTTAAACAATTGCCTGATACTCTGAAATATGCTTATCTTGATGAAAAGAAGATATATCATGTTATTATTAGTGCTAACCTTTCAGAGCATGAAGAAAAGAAATTGTTGAAAACTCTGAAGAAGCACCGTCCTACTATTGGATATACTCTTGATTATCTTAAGGGCATTAGTCCCACTCTATGCCAGCACAAAATTAAATTGGGGCCTGATGCTAAACCAATTGTTGATCACCAGCGAAGGTTGAATCCTAAGATGAAGGAAGTGGTAAGAAATGAAATACTAAAGCTTTTGGAGGCAGGTATAATTTGTCCTATTGCTGATAGTAGATGGGTAAGTCCTGTTCATTGTGTCCCTAAGAAGGGAGGTATTACCGTTGTTCCTAATGATAAGAACGAATTGATCCCACAAAGAATTGTTACAGGTTGTAGAATGGTAATTGATTTTCGCAAATTGAATAAAGCTACTAGAAAGGATCATCACCCTCTAACTTTTATTGATCAAATGCTAGAAAGACTATCCAAACATACACATTTTTGCTTTCTAGATGGTTATTCTGGTTTCTCTCAAATACCCGTGTCAAAAGATGACCAGGAAAAGACCACTTTTACTTGCCCTTTGGTACTTTTGCTTATAGATGTACGCCTTTTGGTTTATGCAATGCACCTGCTACCTTTCAAAGATGTATGACTGCTATATTCTCTACTTTTTGTGAAAAGATTGTTGAGGTTTTCATGGATGATTTCTCCGTTTATGGAACTTCTTTTGATGATTGCTTAAGCAACCTTGATCGAGTTTTTCAGAGATGTGAAGAAACTAATCTTGTCCTGAATTGGGAGAAGTGCCACTTTATGGTTAATGAGGGTATTGTCTTGGGGCATAAAATTTCTGAAAGAGGTATTGAAGTTGATAAAGCTAAAGTAGATGCTATTGAAAAGATGTCATGTCCTAAAGATATCAAAGGTATAAGAAGTTTCCTTGGTCATGTTGGTTTCTATAGGAGGTTTATTAAAGACTTGTCTAAAATTTCTAGGCCTCTCACTAATCTCTTGCAAAAAGATGTTCCTTTTGTTTTTGATGATGATTGTGTAGAAGAATTTGAAATACTTAAGAAAGCCTTGATTTCTGCACCTATTGTTCAGCCACCTGATTGGAATTTACCTTTGAAATTATGTGTGATGCTAGTGATTATGCTATTGATGCTATTCTAGGGCAAAGAGATGATAAGAAATTGAATGTTATTCATTATTCTAGTAAAACTCTAGACAGTGCACAGAGAAATTATGCTACTACTGAAAAAGAATTTTTAGCAGTTGTATTTGCTTGTGATAAGTTCAGATCTTATATTGTTGATTCCAAAGTAATTGTTCACACTGATCATGCTGCTATTAAATATCTTATGGAAAAAGAAAGATGCTAAACCTAGACTTATTAGATGGGTTCTCTTGCTGCAAGAATTTGATTTTCACATTATTGATAGAAAGGGAGCTGAGAACCCCGTTGCTGACAACTCGTCTAGGTTAGAGAATGTTCTTGATGAACCACTACCTATTGATGATAGTTTTCCTGATGAACAATTAGCTGTCATAAATGCTTCTCGTAATACTCCATGGTATGCTGATTACGTTAATTACATTGTTGCTAAATTTATACCACCTAGTTTCACATACCAGCAAAAGAAAAAAGTTTTTCTTTGATTTGAGACATTACTTTTGGGATGACCCACACCTTTATGAAGAAGGAGTAGATGGTGTTATTAGACGTTGTGTACCTGAGCATGAACAGGAATAGATCCTACGCAAGTGCCACTCCGAGTCCTACGGAGGACACCACGCTGGAGATAGAACTGCACATAAGGTATTACAATCTAGTTTTTATTGGCCTACTCTCTTCAAGGATGCTCGTAAGTTTGTCTTGTCTTCTGATGAATGCCAAAGAATTGGTAATATTAGTAGACGTCAGGAAATGCCTATGAATTATTCACTTGTTATTTAACCATTAGATGTTTGGGGCTTTGATTATATGGGACATTTTCCTTCCTATAATGGGTATACACATATTTTAGTTGCTGTTGATTACGTTGCGAAGTGGGTAGAAGCTATTCCAACTAGTAGTGCTGATCATAACACTTCTATTAAGATGCTTAAAGAAGTTATTTTTCTGAGGTTTGGAGTCCCTAGATATTTAATGACTGATGGTGGTTCACATTTTATTCATGGTGCTTTCCGTAAAATTCTTGCTAAGTATGATGTTAACCATAGAATTGCATCTCCATACCATCCTCAGTCTAGTGGTCAAGTAGAATTGAGTAATAGAGAGATTAAATTGATTTTGCAAAAGACTGTTAATAGATCTAGAAAGAATTGGTCTAAGAAACTTGATGATGCATTATGGGCTTATAGAACTGCTTATAAGAACCCTATGGGTATGTCTCCGTATAAAATGGTTTATGGAAAGGCCTGTCACTTACCTCTTGAACTAGAACATAAGGCATATTGGGCTGTTAAAGAGCTCAATTATGATTTGAAACTTGCTGGTGAGAAGAGGTTATTTGACATTAGCTCGCTTGATGAATGGAGCACCCAAGCCCATGAGAATGCCAAGTTGTTTAAAGAAAAAGTTAAAAGATGGCATGACAAAAGGATACAAAAGCGTGAGTTTAATGTGGGTGATCATATTTTGCTATACAACTCTCATTTAAGATTTTTTTGTAGGAAAGCTTCTCTCTAAATGGGAAGGTCCTTACATTATCGAGGAGGTCTATCATTCTGGTGCCATCAAGATCAACAACGCAGAAGGTACAACTCCGAAGGTGGTAAACGGTCAAAGAATCAAATATTATATCTCAGGTAATCCCATAAATGTTGAGACCAATATAATTGACACCGTAACACCGGAGAAGTACATAAGGGACACTTTCCAGAATGTTTCAGACTCCGAAAAGGAATAGATATGTGGTACGGTAAGTAAACCGACTCTGAAACTATTCTAATAGCAAATTTTCTCCGTTTTGGAATATTTAAAAAATTAGGAAAATTAAAAGTACTCCGAAAGAGACACGAGGCTCCACAAGGGTGGAGGGCGCGCCCTACCCCCTGCCCTCCCCCCGTCCTTGTGGCCACCTCGTGTGCCCTCTGGACTCCGTTTTCTTGCACAATACTTCTTTTGGTTGGTAAAATTCATTATATAATCTCCTGAAGGTTTTCACCACCGCACAACAGCAAAATCCCCTGTTTTTGTTTTGAGTTGTTTCCGCAACAGATTTGGAGCAATATGTCATCCCAAGATTCGGAGGGAAAGAGCTATGTAGCTGATTACATTGCAGACCCAAGGTCTACAGGGATTTGGAGCATTATGGTTGGACCACGGAGGAAGAAGAAGACTATGATACAAAAGGAAAGGAAGAGATCCGATGAAGAGGAAGTCCCACTACCCCAACCGGGGGACATGCACACGGAGTACAAAAAGTCAAGTCTTCCTAATAAAGGAAAGAAACATAAGATCGAGTTTATCCCTTTTCGTCTCTTGCAGGAAAACAAACAGGAATTATGTAAAAAGATATTAAGGCTTGAGCAAGAGATCGGTGACTTAAGAGAGGAAAATTCTATCCTCAAGCGCAAGCTGAGGAAGAAGGACGCATAATCAACAACTCCATCATCATCATCACCTCCAAAGAAAGAAACATAAATACATGGGTATGGCCACTCCCCTTGGCAACTGCCAAGCTTGGGGGAGGTGCCCCGGTATCGTATCACCATCACATCTTTACCTTTACCCTTTTTCTTAGTTCGATCCTTTTGGTTATATCTTGACCTAGTAGAATAAAGTTTTTAGTATGATCTAGCTTTGAGTTTTGTTTCGATCTCTACCTATGTAATAGAGTCCTTGAGTTATATATAATAAAGAGTAGATTTGAGTTAAGGGATTTGATTTCTTATGATCTTGAGGGAATTAAATAAAAGAAAGAATAATAATAAATAAAAAGATCATATATTGATCTTATGGAGAGTAATGACTTCACATAGAAAAAGTACGATGAATAAAAGTTGTTGAGAGTTGACAAACATAGTTTTGGTCATTGTTGCAATTAATAGCAAGTAATAAAGAAAGAGTGGCTTCACATATAAATATACTATCTTGGACATCTTTTGTAATTGTGAGCACTCTTTAAAATATGACATGCTAAAGAGTTGATGTTGGACAAGGAAGACAACATAATGGGTTATGATTTCTTATCTGAATAGAAGTTATATTGTCATGGATCATCCAACGTGTTGAGCTTGACTTTCGCTCTCATGCTAGCCAAATTCTTTGCACCAAGTAGAGATACTACTTATGCTTCCAAACATCCCTTAAACCAGTTTTGCCATGAGAGTCCATCATACCTACCTATGGATTGAATAAGATCCTTCAAGTAAGTTGTCATCGGTGCAAGCAATAAAAATTGCTCTCTAAATATGTATGATCTATTAGTGTGAAGAAAATAAGCTTTATACGAACTTGTGATTGTTGGAAATATGCCCTAGACGCAATAATAAAGTGGTTATTATTATATTTCCTTGTTCATGATAATTGTCTATTGTTCATGCTATAATTGTATTAATCGGAAACCATAATACATGTGTGAACACATACACCACAACATGTCCCTAGTAAGCCTCTAGTTGACTAGCTGGTTGATCAATAGATGATTGTGGTTTCCTGACCATGGACATTGGATGTCGTTGATAACGGGATCACATCATTAGAAGAATGATGTGATTGACAAGACCCAATCCTAAGCATAACACAAGATCGTGTAGTTCGTTTGCTAGAGCTTTTCTAATGTCAAGTATCATTTCCTTAGACCATGAGATTGTGCAACTCCCGGATACCGTAGGAATGCTTTGGGTGTATCAAACATCACAACGTAACTTGGTGGCTATAAAGGTGCACTACAGGTATCTCCGAAAGTGTCTGTTGGGTTGGCACGAATCGAGACTGGAATTTGTCACTCCGTATGACAGAGAGGTATCTCTGGGCCCACTCGGTAATGCATCATCATATTGAGCTCAATGTGACTAAGGAGTTAGCCACGGGATCATGCATTACGGAATGGGTAAAGAGACTTGCCGGTAATGAGATTTAACGAGGTATGGGGATACCGACGATCGAATCTCGGGCAAGTGACATACCGATGGACAAAGGGAATTGCATACGGGATTGATTGAATCCCCGACATCGTGGTTCATCCGATGAGATCATCATGGAACATGTGGGAGCCAATATGGGTATGCAGATCCCACTATTTGGTTATTGGCCGGAGAGATGTCTCGGTCATGTCTGCATGGTTCCCGAACCCGTAGGGTCTACACACTTAAGGTTCGGCGACGCTAGAGTTGTTATGCGAAATTGTATGTGGTTACCGAAGGTTGTTCGGAGTCCCATATGAGATCCCGGACGTCACGAGGAGTTCCGGAATGGTCCGGAGGTGAAGATTTATATATGGGAAGTCCAGTTTCAGTCGCCGGAATGGTTTCGAGGGTTATCGGTATTGTACCGGGACCACCGAAAGGTGTCCGGGGGTCCACTGGGTGGGGCCACCTGCCCCGGAGGACTTAGTGGGCTGAATATGGGTGGGAACCAGCCCAATAGTGGGCTGGTGCGCCCCCATGGGCCCTAGGCGCCTAGGGTTGGAAACCCTAGGAGAGGGGGCGCCTCCCACCTGCTTGGGGGGCAAGTCTCCCCTCCTGGCCGCCCCCCCCCTCTAGATGCATCTAGGGGGGCCGGCCCCCTCTCCCCTTCACCCTATAAATAGTGGGGGGTGGGAAGGCAGCCGCACCCCTTCCCCTGGCGCAGCTCTCCACCCTCCAACGCCTCCTCCTCCGTAGTGCTTGGCGAAGCCGTGGCGGAGAACCGCAAGCTCCACCACCACGCCGTCATGCTGCCGGAGCTCTCCCTCAACTTCTCCTCTCCCCTTACTGGATCAAGGAGACGTCCCTGGGCTGTATGTGTGTTGAACGCGGAGGCGCCGTCCGTTCGACGCTTGGATCGGATCTTCCACGATTTGAATCGCCGTGAGTACGACTCCATCAACCGCGTTCTCGTAACGCTTCCGCTTAGCGATCTTCAAGGGTATGAATATGCACTCCCTCTCTCTCGTTGCTTGCATCTCCTAGATTGATCTTGGTGACACGTAGGAAAATTTTGAATTATTACTATGATCCCCAACAGTGGCATCATGAGCTAGGTCCATGCATAGATTCTATGCACGAGTAGAACACTAGTAGTTGTGGGCAATGATTTGTTCAATTTGCTTACCGTTACTAGTCTTATCTTGATTCGGCGGCATTGTGGGATGAAGCGGCCCGGACCGACCTTACACGTACGCTTACGTGAGACAGGTTCCACCGATTACATGCACTTGTTGCATAAGGTGGCTAGCGGGTGTCTGTCTCTCCCACTTTAGTCGGATCGGATTCGATGAAGAGGGTCCTTATGAAGGGTAAATAGCAATTGGCATATCACCGTTGTGGCTTTTGCGTAGGTAAGAAACGTTCTTGCTAGAAACCCACAACAGCCACGTAAAACATGCAACAACAATTAGAGGACGTCTAACTTGTTTTTGCAGGGTATGCTATGTGATGTGATATGGCCAAAAGGATGTGATGAATTATATATGTGATGTATGAGATTGATCATGTTCTTGTAATAGGAATCACGACTTGCATGTCCATGTGTATGACAACCGGCAGGAGCCATAGGAGTTGTCTTAATTTATTGTATGACCTGCGAGTCAATGTAAACACCATGTAGTTACTTTACTTTATTGCCAACCGTTAGCCATAGTAGTAGAAGTAATAGTTGGCGAGACAACTTCATGAAGACACGATGATGGATATCATGGTGTCATGCCGGTGACGAAGGTGATCATGCCGCGCCTCAAAGATGGAGATCAAAGGCGCAAGATGATATTGGCCATATCATGTCACTTTATGATTTGCATGTGATGTTTGTCATGTTTACATCTTATTTGCTTAGAACAACGGTAGCATAAATAAGATGATCCCTCACTAAAATTTCAAGAAATGTGTTCCCCCTAACTGTGCACCATTGCGAAGGTTCGTTGTTTCGAAGCACCACGTGATGATCGGGTGTGATAGATTCTAATGTTCGCATACAACGGGTGTAAGCCAGATTTACACATGCAAAAAACTTAGGTTTACTTGACGAGCCTAGCATATACAGACATGGCCTCGGAACACGAGAGACCGAAAGGTCGAACATGAGTCGTATAGTAGATACGATCAACATGGAGATGTTCACCGTTGATGACTAGTCCGTCTGACGTGATGATCGGACACGGCCTAGTCGGTTCGGATCATGTATCACTTAGATGACTAGAGGGATGTCTATCTGAGTGGGAGTTCATTAAATAATTTGATTGGATGAACTTAATTATCATGAACTTAGTCTAAAATTGTCTTTACAATCTATCTTGTAGATCCAATGGCCCACGCTAATGTTGCCCTCAACTTCAACGCGTTCCTAGAGAAAACCAAGCTGAAAGACGATGGTAGCAACTATACGGACTGGGTCCGTAACTTGAGGATCATCCTCATAGCTGCCAAGAAAGCATAAGTCCTTGAAGCACCACTAGGTGACACACCCATTTTCCTAGCAACTCAAGACATTATGAACGCCTGGCAGTCGTGTAGTGATGATTACTCCCTGGTTCAGTGCGGCATGCTTTACATCTTATAATCGGGGCTCCAAAAGCGTTTTAAGCAACACGGAGCATATGAGATGTTCCAAGAGCTAAAAATGGTTTTCCAAGCTCATGTCCGGGTCGAGAGATATGAAGTCTACGACAAGTTCTACAGTTGTAAGATGGAGGATAACAATTCTGTCAGCGAGCATATACTCAAAATGTCTGGGTTGCACAACCGCTTGTCTCAGCTGGGAGTTAATCTTCCAAATGACTCGGTCATTGACAGGATCCTCCAGTCGCTTCCACCTAGCTACAAGAGCTTTGTGATGAACTACTATATGCAAGGGATGGAGAAGTCCATTCCTGAGTTATGTTCAATGCTGAAATCAGTGGAGGTGGAGATCAAAAAGGAACATCAAGTGTTGATGGTGAATAAGACCACTAGTTTCAAGAAAGGAAAGGGTAAGAAGAACTTCAAGAAGGACGGCAAGGGAGTTGCCGCGCCCGGTAAGTCAGTTGCTGGGAAGAAGCCAAAGAATGGACCCAAGCCAATGGTCACTGGAAGCGGAACTGCCCCAAGTACTTAGCGGATAAGAAGGCCGACAACACCAAAGGTATATATGATATACATGTTATTGATGTGTACCTTACCAGCGCTCGTAGTAGCTCCTGGGTATTTGATACCGGTGCGGTTTCTCACATTTGTAACTCAAAATAGGAGCTACGGAATAAACGGAGACTAGCGAAGGACGAGGTGACGATGCGCGTCGGGAATGGTTCCAAGGTCGATGTGATCGCCGTTGGCACGCTACCTCTACATCTACCTTCGGGATTAGTTTTAAACCTTAATAATTGTTATTTAGTGCCAGCTTTGAGCATGAACATTGTATCTGGATCTCGTTTAATGCGAGATGGCTACTCATTTAAATCCGAGAATAATGGTTGTTCTATTTATATGAGAGATATGTTTTATGGTTATGCCCCGCTGGTCAATGGTTTATTTTTATTGAATCTCGAACGTGATGTTACACATATTCATAGTGTGAATGCCAAAAGATGTAAGGTTGATAATGATAGTCCCACATACTTGTGGCACTGCCACCTTGGTCACATTGGTGTCAAGCGCATGAAGAAACTCCATGCAGATGAACTTTTGGAGTATCTTGATTATGAATCATTTGACACGTGAGAACCATGCCTTATGGGCAAAATGACCAAGACTCCATTCTCCAGAACAATGGAGCGAGCAACCAACTTGTTGGAAATAATACATACTGATGTATGCAGTCCAATGAGCGTTGAGGCTCGCGGTGGCTATCGTTATGTTCTCACCCTCGCTGATGACTTAGGTAGATATGGGTATGTCTACTTAATGAAACACAAGTCTGAGACCTTTGAAAAGTTCAAGGAATTTTAGAGCGAGGTAGAGAATCAACGTGACAGGAAAATAAAGTTCTTACGATCAGATCATGGAGGGGAATACTTGAGTCATGAGTTTGGCATGCACTTAAGGAAATGTGGTGTTGTTTCACAGCTCATGCCGCTTGGAATACCTCAGCGTAATGGTGTGTCCGAACATCGTAATCGCACTCTATTGGATATGGTGCGATCCATGATGTCTCTTACCGATCTACCGCTATCATTTTCGGGTTATGCTTTAGAGACTGCCGCATTCACTTTAATTAGGGCACCATCTAAATCCGTTGAGACGAGACCGTATGAATTATGGTTTGGGAAGAAACCTAAGCTGTCATTTCTGAAAGTTTGGGGATGTGATGCTTATGTCAAGAAACTTCAACCTGAAAAGCTCGAACCCAAATCAGAAAAATGCGTCTTCATAGGATACCCTAAGGAAACTATTGGGTATACCTTCTACCTCAGATCCGAAGGTAAGATCTTTGTTGCCAAGAATGGATCCTTTCTGGAGAAAGAGTTTCTCTCAAAAGAAGTGAGTGGGAGGAAAGTAGAACTTGATGAGGTACCCCCTGTTGAACCGGAAAGTAGCGCAGCTCAAGAAGATGTTTCTGTGGTGCTTGCACCGACTAGAGAGGAAGTTAATTATGATGATCATGAAACTTCGGATCAAGTTGTCACTGAACTTCGTAGGTCCACAAGGACACATTCTGCACCAGAGTGGTACTGCAACCCTGTCCTGGAAATCATGTTGTTAGACAACAGTGAACCTTCGAACTATGAAGAAGTGATGGCGGGCCCGGATTCCAACAAATGGATTGAAGCCATGAAATCCGAGATAGGATCCATGTATGAAAACAAAGTATGGACTTTAATGGACTTTCCCGATGATCGGCAAGCCATAGAGAATAAGTGGATCTTTAAGAAGAAGACTGACGCGGATGGTAACGTGACCGTCTATAAGGCTCGGCTTGTCGCTAAGGGTTATCGACAAGTTCAAGGGTTTGACTACAATGAGACCTTCTCACCCGTAGCGAAGCTGAAGTCCGTCTGAATCATGTTAGCAATTGCCGCATTCTATGATTATGAGATCTGGCAAATGAACGTCAAAATGGCATTCCTTAACGGTTTCCTTAAGGAAGAAATGTATATGATGCAGCCGGAAGGTTTTGTCGATCCTAAGAATGCTGACAAAGTATGCAAGCTCCAGCGCTCCATCTATGGGCTGGTGCAAGCATCTGAGAGTTGGAACATTCGCTTTGATGAAATGATCAAAGTGTTTGGGTTTATACAGGCTTATGGAGAAGCCTGTATTTACAAGAAAGTGAGTGGGAGCTCTGTAGCATTTCTCATATTATATGTGGATGACATACTATTGATGGGAAATGATATAGAACTTTTGGAAAGCATAAAGGCCTACTTGAATAAGTGTTTTTCAATGAAGGACCTTGGAGAAGCTGCTTACATATTAGGCATCAAGATCTATAGAGATAGATCGAGATGCCTCATTGGTCTTCCACAAAACACATACCTTGACAAGATATAGAAGAAGTTCAATATGGATCAGTCCAACAAGGGGTTCTTGCCTGTATTGCAAGGTGTGAGATTGAGCACAGCTCAACGCCCGACCACGGAAGAAGAAAGAGAAAAGATGAGTGACATCCCCTATGCCTCGGCCATAGGCTCTATTATGTATGCCATGCTGTGTACCAGACCTGATGTGAACCTTGCCATAAGTTTGGTAGGGAGGTACCAAAGTGATCCCGGTATGGAACACTGGACAGCGGTCAAGAATATCCTAAAGTACCTGAAAAGGACTAAGGATATGTTTCTCATTTATGGAGGTGCCGAAGAGCTCGTCGTAAAGGGTTACGTTGATGCTAGCTTTGACACAGATCTGGATGACTCCAAGTCACAAACCGGATACGTGTATATTTTGAATGGTGGGGCAGTCAGCTGATGCAGTTGCAAGCAAAGCATCGTGGCGGGATCTACATGTGAAGCGGAGTACATAGATGCTTCAGAAGCAGCTCAGGAAGCAGTCTGGATGAAGGAGTTTATCACCGACCTAGGAGTGATTCCCAATGCTGACTCTCTTCTGTGACAACACTGGAGCTGTTGCCCTTGCCAAGGAGCCCAGGTTTCACAAGAAGACCAGGCACACCAAGCATTGCTTCAACTCCATTCGTGAATATATTCAAGATGGAGACATAGATATTTGTAAAGTACATACGGATCTGAATGTCGCAGATCCGTTGACTAAACCTCTTCCACGAGCAAAACATGATCAGCACCAGAACTCTATGGGTGTTCGATTCATCACAATGTAACTAGATTATTGACTCTAGTGCAAGTGGGAGACTGTTGGAAATATGCCCTAGAGCCAATAATAAAGTGGTTATTATTATATTTCCTTATTCATGATAATTGTCTATTGTTCATGCTATAATTGTATTAATCGGAAACCATAATACATGTGTGAACACATAGACCACAACATGTCCCTAGTAAGCCTCTAGTTGACTAGCTGGTTGATCAATAGATGGTTGTGGTTTCCTGACCATGGACATTGGATGTCGTTGATAACGGGATCACATCATTAGGCGAATGATGTGATGGACTAGACCCAATCCTAAGCATAGCACAAGATCGTGTAGTTTGTTTGCTAGAGCTTTTCTAATGTCAAGTATCATTTCCTTAGACCATGAGATTGTGCAACTCCCGGATACCATAGGAATGCTTTGGGTGTATCAAACGTCACAACATAACTGGGTGGCTATAAAGGTGCACTACAGGTATCTCCGAAAGTGTCTGTTGGGTTGGCACGAATCGAGACTGGGATTTGTCACTCCTTATGATGGAGAGGTATCTCTGGGCCCACTCGGTAATGCATCATCATAAGGAGCTCAATGTGACTAAGGAGTTAGCCACGGGATCATGCGTTACGGAATGAGTAAAGAGACTTGCCGGTAACGAGATTGAACGAGGTATGGGGATACCGACGATCGAATCTCGGGCAAGTAACATACCGATGGACAAAGGGAATTGCATACGGGATTGATTGAATCCCCGACATTGTGGTTCATCTGATGAGATCATCGTGGAACATGTGGGAGCCAACATGGGTATCCAGATCCTGCTGTTGGTTATTGGCCAGAGAGATGTCTCGGTCATGTGTGCATGGTTCCCGAACCGGTAGGGTCTACACACTTAAGGTTCGATGACGCTAGAGTTGTTATGGGAAATTGTATGTGGTTACCGAAGCTTGTTCAGAGTTCCGGATGAGATCCCGGACGTCATGAGGAGTTCCGGAATGGTCTGGAGGTGAAGATTTATATATGGGAAGTCCAGTTTCAGTCGCCGGAATGGTTTCGGGGGTTATCGGTATTGTACCGGGACCACCGAAAAGGTGTCCGGGGGTCCACCGGGTGGGGCCACCTGGCCCGGAGGACTTAGTGGGCTGAATATGGGTGGGAACCAGCCCAACAGTGGGCTAGTGCGCCCCCCAAGGGCCCAAGGCGCCCAGGGTTGGAAACCCTAGGGGGAGGGGGTGCCTCCCACCTGCTTGGGGGGCAAGTCTCCCCTCCTGGCCGCCGCCCCCCTCTAGATGCATCAAGGGTTCGGCCCCCTCTCCCCTTCACCCTATAAATAGTGGGGGGTGGGGGTGGGAGGGCAGCGCACCCGTTCCCCTAGCGCAGCCCTCCACCCTCCAACTCCTCCTCCTCCTCCGTAGTGCTTGGTGAAGCCCTGCCGGAGAACCGCAAGCTCCACCACCAAGCCTTCGTGCTGCCGGAGCTCTCCCTCAACTTCTCCTCTCCCCTTGCTGGATCAAGAAGGAGGGGATGTCCTCGGGCTGTACGTGTGTTGAAGGCGGAGGCGCCGTCCGTACGGCGCTTGGATCGGATCTTCTGCGATTTGAATCGCCGCGAGTACGAGTCCATCAACCGCGTTCTTGTAACGCTTCCGCTTAGCGATCTTCAAGGGTATGAAGATGCACTCCCTCTATCTCATTGCTAGCATCTCCTAGATTGATCATGGTGACACGTAGGAAAATTTTGAATTATTACTACGATCCCCAACAGTGATATGGAAGAAATAAAAGCGACAGACTACATAATAAAGGTATTTATCACAAGCGGCAATATAAAGTGACGCTCTTTTGCATTAAGATTTTGTGCATCCAACCATAAAAGCGCATGACAACCTCTGCTTCCCTCCGCGAAGGGCCTGTCTTTTACTTTTATCTTCTACCCTTATACAAGAGTCATGGTGATCATCACCTTTCCTTTTTACACTTTTTCCTTTGGCAAGCACTATGTGTTGGTGAGATCCGGATATAAATATACCCACTCAGATGTAGATTTTCACAAAGTATTATTGTTGAAATTACCCTTGAGGTAAAAGGTTGGGAGGTGAAACTATAAGCCCCTATCTTTCTCTGTGTCCTATTGAAGCTTTGAACCCATAAATATCGCGTGAGTGTTAGCAATTGTGAAAGATTAAATGATAGTTGAGTATGTGGACTTGCTGAAAAGCTATTATATTGACTCTTTCCGATGTTATGATAAATTGCAATTGCTTCAATGACTGAGATCATAGTTTCTTAGTTTTCAATGAAGTTTCCGATTCATACTTTACCTTGTGAATGAATTGTTACTCTAGCATAAGAAATTATATGATGATATATGTTGTTGTTCTAAAGATAATCATGATGCCCTCATGTCCGTATTTTATTTTTATCGACACCTCTATCTCTAAACATGTGGACATATTTTTCGATTTCGACTTTTGCTTGAGGACAAGCTAGGTCTAAGCTTGGGGGAGCTGATACGTCCATTTTGCATCATGCTTTGATATCGATATTTATTGCGTTATGGGCTGTTATTACACATTACTTATGCCTTTTCTCTCTTATTTTACAAGGTTTACATGAAGAGGGAGAATGCCGGCAGCTGGAATTCTGGACTGGAAAAGGAGCAAATATTAGAGACCTATTTGTTGGGGAACGTAGTAATTTCAAAAAAATTCCTACGCACACGCAAGATTATGGTGATGCATAGCAACGAGAGGGGAGAGTGTTGTCCACGTACCCTCGTAGACCGACAGCGGAAGCGTTAACACAACGCGGTTGATGTAGTCGTACGTCTTCACGATCCGACCGATCAAGTACCGAACGTACGGCACCTCCGAGTTCTACACACGTTCAGCTCGATGACGTCCCTCGAACTCCGATCCAGCCGAGTGTTGAGGGAGAGTTTCGTCAGCACGACGGCGTGGTGACGATGATGATGTTCCACCGACGCAGGGCTTCGCCTAAGCTCCGCAACGGTATTATCGAGGTGTAATATGGTGGAGGGGGGCACCGCACACGGCTAAGAGATCTCAAGGATCAATTGTTGTGTCTTTGGGGTGCCCCCCTGCCCCCGTATATAAAGGAGCAAGGGGAGAGGCGCGCCATAGGGGGGAGTCCTACTCCCACCGGGAGTAGGACTCCTCCTTTCCTTGTGGGAGTAAGAGAAGGGAAGGGGGAAGGAGAAAGAAGGAAGGGTGCGCCCCCCTTCCCTAGTCCAATTCGGACCAGACCATGGGGAGGGGTGCGGCCTCCTTTTGAGGCCTTTCTCTCCTTTCCCGTATGGCCCATTAAGGCCCAATACGAATTCCCGTAACTCTCCGGTACTCTGAAAAATACCCGAATCACTCGGAACCTTTCCGAAGTCCGAATATAGTCGTCCAATATATCGATTTTTACGTCTTGACCATTTCGAGACTCCTCGTCATATCCCCGATCTCATCCGGGACTCCGAACTCCTTCGGTACATCAAAACTCAATAAAACTGTCATCGTAACGTTAAGCGTGCGGACCCTACGGGTTCGAGAACTATGTAGACATGACCGAGACACGTCTCCGGTCAATAACCAATAGCGGGACCTGGATGCCCATATTGGCTCCAACATATTCTACGAAGATCTTTATCGGTCAGACCGCATAACAACATACGTTGTTCCCTTTGTCACCGGTATGTTACTTGCCCGAGATTTTGATCGTCGGTATCTCGATACCTAGTTCAATCTCGTTACCGGCAAGTCTCTTTACTCGTTCCGTAACACATCATCCTGAAACTAACTCATTAGTCACAATGCTTGCAAGGCTTATAGTGATGTGCATTACCGAGTGGGCCCAGAGATACCTCTCCGACAATTGGAGTGACAAATCCTAATCTTGAAATACGCCAACCCAACAAGTACCTTTGGAGACACCTGTAGAGCACCTTTATAATCACCCATTTACGTTGTGATGTTTGATAGCACACAAAGTGTTCCTCCGATAAACGGGAGTTGCATAATCTCATAGTCATAGGAACATGTATAAGTCATGAAGAAAGCAATAGCAACATACTAAACGATCGAGTGCTAAGCTAACGGAATGGGTCAAGTCAATCACGTCATTCTCCTAATGAGGTGATCTCGTTAATCAAATGACAACTTATGTCTATGGCTAGGAAACATAACCATCTATGATTAACGAGCTAGTCAAGTAGAGGCATACTAGTGACACTTTGTTTGTTTATGTATTCACACATGTATTATGTTTCCGGTTAATACAATTCTAGCATGAATAATAAACATTTATCATGATATAAGGAAATAAATAATAACTTTATTATTGCCTCTAGGCATATTTCCTTCAGTCTCCCACTTGCACTAGAGTCAATAATCTAGTTCACATCGCCATGTGATTTAACATGAATAGTTCACATCACCATGTGATTAACACCCATAGTTCACATCGTCATGTGACCATCACCCAAAGGGTTTACTAGAGTCAGTAATCTAGTTCACATCGCTATGTGATTAACACCCAAAGAGTACTAAGGTGTGATCATGTTTTGCTTGTGAGATAATTTTAGTCAACGGGTCTGGCATATTCAGATCCGTAAGTATTTTGCAAATTTCTATGTCTACAATGCTCTGCATGGAGCTACTCTAGCTAATTGCTCCCACTTTCAATATGTATCTAGACCGAGACTTAGAGTCATCTAGATTAGTGTCAAAACTTGCATCGACGTAACCTTTTTCGAGCCTTTTGTCACTTCCATAATCGAGAAACATATCCTTATTCCAGTAAGGATAATTTTGACCGCTGTCCAGTGATCTACTCCTAGATCACTATTGTACTCCCTTGCTAAAATCAGTGTAGGGTATACAATAGATCTGGTACACAGCATGGCATACTTTATAGAACCTATGGTCGAGGCATAGGGAATGACTTTCATTCTTTTTCTATCTTCTGCCGTGGTCGGGTTTTGAGTCTTACTCAATTTCACACCTTGTAACACAGGCAAGAACTCTTTCTTTGACTGTTCTATTTTGAACTACTTCAAAATCTTGTTAAGGTATGTACTCATTGAAAACTTTATCAAGCGTCTTGATCTATCTCTATAGATCTTGATGCTCAATATGTAAGCAGCTTCACCGAGGTCTTTCTTTGAAAAACTCCTTTCAAACACTCCTTTATGCTTTGCAGAATAATTCTACATTATTTCCGATCAATGATATGTCATTCACATATACTTATCAGAAATGTTGTAGTGCTCCCACTCACTTTCTTGTAAATACAGGCTTCACCGCAAGTCTGTATAAAACTATATCCTTTGATCAACTTATCAAAGTGTACATTCCAACTCCGAGATACTTGCACCAGTCCATAGATGGATTGCTGGAGCTTGCATATTTTGTTAGCACCTTTAGGATTGAGAAAACCTCCTGGTTGCATCATATACAACTCTTCTTTAATAAATCCATTTAAAGAATGCAGTTTTGTTTATCCATTTGCCATATTTCATAAAATGCGGCAATTTCTAACATGATTCAGACAGACTTAAGCATAGATACGAGTTAGAAACTCTCATCGTAGTCAACATCTTGAACTTGTCGAAAACCTTTTTGCGACAATTCTAGCTTTGTAGATAGTGATACTACTATCAGCGTCCGTCTTCCTCTTGACGATCCATTTATTCTCAATTGCTTGCCGATCATCGGGCAAGTCAACCAAAGTCCACACTTTGTTCTCATACATGGATCTCATCTCAGATTTCATGGCCTCAAGCCATTTTGCGGAATCTGGGCTCACCATCGCTTCTTCATAGTTCGTAGGTTTGTCATGGTCTAGTAACATAACCTCCAGAACAGGATTACCGTACCACTCTGGTGCGGATCTTACTCTGGTTGACCTACAAGGTTTAGTAACAACTTGATCTGAAGTTTCATGATCATCATCATTAACTTCCTCACTAATTGGTGCAGGAGTCACAGGAACAGATTTCTGTGATGAACTACTTTCCAATAAGGGAGCAGGTACAGTTACCTCATCAAGTTCTACTTTCCTCCCACTCACTTCTTTCAAGAGAAACACCTTCTCTAGAAAGGATCCATACTTAGCAACGAATGTCTTGCCTTCGGATCTGTGATAGAAGGTGTACCCAACTGTCTCCTTTGGGTATCCTATGAAGACACATTTATCCGATTTGGGTTTGAGCTTATCAGGATGAAACTTTTTCACATAAGCATCGCAACCCCAAACTTTTAAGAAACGACAACTTTGGTTTCTTGCCAAACCACAGTTCATAAGGTGTCGTCTCAACGGATTTTGATGGTGCCCTATTTAACGTGAATGCAGCTGTCTCTAATGCATAACCCCAAAACGATAGTGGTAGATCGGTAAGATACATCATATATCGCACCATATCTAATAAAGCACGATTACGACGTTCGGACACACCATTACACCGTGGTGTTCTAGGTGGCGTGAGTAGTGAAACTATTTCATATTGTTTTAACTGAAGGCCAAACTCGTAACTCAAATACTCTTCTGTGCGATCAGATCGTAGAAACTTTATTTTTCTTGTTACGATGATTTTCCACTTCACTCTGAAATTATATGAACTTTTCAAATGTTTCAGACTTCTGTTTCACTAAGTAGATATACCCATATCTGCTCAAATCATCTGTGAAGGTCAGAAAATAATGATACCTGCTACGAGCCTCAATATTCATCGGACCACATACATCTGTATGTATGATTTTCAACAAATCTGTTGCTCTCTCCATAGTTCCGGAGAACGGCATTTTAGTCATCTTGCCCATGAGGCACGGTTCGCAAGCATCAAGTGATTCATAATCAAGTGATTCCAAAATCCCATCAGTATGGAGTTTCTTCATGCGCTTTACACCAATATGACCTAAACGGCAGTACCACAAATAAGTTGCACTATCATTATTAACTTTGCATCTTTTGGCTTCAATATTATGAATATGTATATCACTACGATCGAGATCCAACAAACCATTTTCGTTGGTGTGTATGACCATAAAAGGTTTTATTCATGTAAACAGAACAACAATTGTTCTCTAACTTAAATGAATAACCGTATTGCAATAAATATGATCAAATCATATTCATGCTCAACGCAAACACCAAATAACACTTATTTAGTTTCAACACTAATCCCGAAAGTATAGGGAGTGTGCGATGATGATCATATCAATCTTGGAACTACTTCCAACACACATCGTCACCTCGCCTTTTACTAGTCTCTGTTTATTCTGCAACTCCCGTTTTCGAGTTACTACTCTTTAGCAACTGAACCAGTATCAATTACCGAGGGGTTGCTATAAACACTAGTAAAGTACACATCAATAATCTGTATATCAAATATACCTTTGTTCACTTTTACTAGTCTCTGTTTATTCTGCAACTCCCGTTTCGAGTTACTACTCTTAGCAACTGAACCAGTATCAATTACCGAGGGGTTGCTATAAACACTAGTAAAGTACACATCAATAATCTGTATATCAAATATACCTTTGTTCACTTTGCCATCCTTCTTATCCACCAAATAGTTGGGGTAGTTTCGCTTCCAGTGACCAGTCCCTTTGCAGTAGAAGCACTTAGTCTCAGGCTTAGGACTAGACTTAGGCTTCTTCACTTGAGCAGCAACTTGCTTGCCGTTCTTTTTGAAGTTCCCTTTCTTCCCTTTGCCCTTTTCTTGAAACTAGTGGTCTTGTCAACCATCAACACTTGAAGTGGTCTCGTCAACCATCAACACTTGATGTTTTTCTTGATTTCTACCTTTGTAGAGGGAAGTAGGGATTTGTAGAGGTGCCAGAGCTCAAAGCGAAAAATTAGAGATAAAAACATTTTGGGAGGTGTGTCCATCCCACCAACGAAAATGACTTAGAGTTTCCAACACTTTCCATGCTAGATATATCATAGGCGGTTCCCAAACAGAAAATAAAGTTTATTCCTTTTTCCACCATACTTTCACTTTCCACGGCTAGCCGTATCCACGGTTGCCCTCCATACCAACACTTTCCAAGGAATTTATTATTTGATAACATAAAGTAAATTCATTTTTGTATTTCGGGACTGGGCATCCCTAAAACCTTTGCCTTACTCTCGTGCAATGACAAGTGAATAACACTCATCATGAGAATAACACATCCAACATGGAAAATATTAGCCACCCCTCACCACTCCGCGAGCGAAACGAACACACAAAAGAGAAGTTTATTTTGAAAATTAGAGATGGCACATGCAAATTTGCTTAGAACAGTGAAAGAATACCGTAGGTAGATATAGTGGACTCATGTGGCAAAACTGGTTTAAAGGATTTTGGATGCACAAGTAGAGGTCATACTTGGTGCAAAATGAAGGCTAGCAAAAGATTGAGAAGCGACCAACCAAGAAACGAATAATCTCATAAGCAAGCATTAAGCATAATTAACACCGAATAATGCACCACAAGTAGGATATAATTTCATTGCATGACCATTGACTTTCGTGCTTGCATAGGGAATCACAAACCTTAACACCAATATTCTTACTAAAGCATAATTACTCATCAACACAACTCACATATCACATCATCATCTCTCAAAACTATTACTAAGAACCAAGTTTATTTTGTCCAATGATCTTCATGAAAGTTTTTATTATATCCATCTTGGATATCTATCACTTTGGGACTAATTTTCATGTGTTGCTTTTTATAAGCTCAAACAAATATAAGGGAAGATCATGAGCATAATATTTTTCTTTCTCTCAAAATAATTTAAGTGAAGCAAGAGAGAATTTCTTAAAAAATTTACTAACTCTCAAATAAATCTAAGTGAAGCAAGAGAGCATTTCTCCAAAAATACTAAGCACACCATTCTCAAAAAGATATAAGTGAAGCACTAGAGCAAGTCCATAGCTCATAAAAATTTAAGTGAAGCATAGAGAGCAATTCTAACAAGTCATGACATAATTTTGGCTCTCTCAAATAGGTGTGTCCAGCAAGGATTGATGACTTAAAACATAAAACAAGCAAAGACTCATATCATACAAGATGCTCCAAGCAAAACACATAGTATGTGACGAATAAAAATATAGCTTCGAGTAAAATACCGATGGTCGTTAGAAGAAATAGGGGATGCCACTCGGGGGCATCCCCAAGCTTAGTTGGTTGCTCATTTTTGGATAATATCTTGGGATGCCGGGGCATCCCCAAGCTTAGGCTCTTCTATCCTTCCTTCATCCATCGTAAGATAACCCAAAACTTGAAAACTTCAATCTCACAAAACTCAACAAAACCTTCATGAGATCCGTTAGTATAAGAAAGCAAACCACTACTATAAGTAGTGTATCAAACCAATTCACATTTTGTTTTTGTATTACATCTACTGTATTCCAACTTTTCTATGGCAAAAACTCATCAAAGAAAACTATAGAGCCATCAAAATAAGCACACAACACAAAGAAAACAGAATCTGTCAAAACAGAACAGTCTGTAGCAATCTGACTATTTCGAATACTTCTGTAACTCCAAAAATTCTGAAAAAATAGGACGGCCAGGGTAATTTGTATATTAATCTTCTGCAAAAATAATTGGCATTTTATCACGTTTTGGTGATTTAAAAAAATCATGACTGCATAAGTTTCTGTTTTTCCAGCAAGATCAAATAACTATCACCCAAGAAGATCCTATAGGCTTTACTTGGCTCAAACACTAATTAAAACACACAAAACACAATCATACCAGTAGCATAATTGTGCAAGCACACAAGAACAGAAAGCAAAAAGGAAAAATAAATATTATTCATTGGGTTGCCTCCCAACAAGCGCTATAGTTTTACGCCCTTAGTTACGCATAAAGCAAGGATCTAAGTTTTGTCATCCTTCTTCTTCTTAATTTTCTTAGAGGTGTTTTCATCATGGGGTTTTGTAAACACAACATAAAAAATATTATCCATGGAAACTTTAGCATTCCTTAGTTGGTTCTTATCATAACCCCTTTGATTTCCCGCAACAATCCAATAGTAATTTTGATTAACATTATTGAAAACCTGTTGGATTATATCTAGAACGGGGACTTCTTTTTTAAGATTCTCATCAAAGATTTTATTATCCCCAAGCAAATGCCTTAGTGCATAGTCACTATTGTAAAGAATTTCATCTATCACGGGCTTTTCACGATTCATACCATAAAAATCAAAGATTTCCCTAGCTTCCCGTATTATGTAGTCAAACTCATTCATAAGAACGAGAGTGGCCAACTTTTTAGCCCTAAGATTCTTTATTTCGGGAAGCTCAAAAAACAATCTTTGCAAAGTAGGATGAGTATGAATAAATTTACTTTCAAGTTTCAGAACTAGTGCTGAAATAGCATCCGCATAAGATCTAGTAGTTTTAAGTATAGGAGCATCATCAAGACTTAGATTTCCCACACAATTGAAAAATTCTTGGATACGTTCTTTTCCCATAACGTTCCCTTTCCCCAAGATAAAAGTTTTAGCATCTAGATTGCCCGTATGTCCTATCTTAGCAGTTAGGCCATCATCTGTTGGTGCCATACCGAAATCACTCATGATTGCTGATACCCCACAAGTATAGGGGATCGCAACAGTTTTTGAGGGTAGAATATTCAACCCAAATTTATTGATTCGACACAAGGGGAGCCAAAGAATATTCTCAAGTATTAGCAGTTGAGTTGTCAATTCAACCACACCTGGATAACTTAATATCTACAGCAAAGTATTTAGTAGCAAAGTAATATGGAAGTAACGGTAACGGTGATAAAACTAACAGTAGTAGTTTCTTGTAGTAATTGTAACAATGGCAACGGTAAAGTAACTAAGCAAAGATCAATATGTGAAAAGCTCGTAGGCATTGGATCAGTGATGGATAATTATGCCGGATGCGATGCAATAGTTATAACATAGGGTGACACAGAACTAGCTCCAGTTCATCAATGTAATGTAGGCATGTATTCCGAATATAGTCATACGTGCTTATGGAAAAGAACTTGCATGACATCTTTTGTCCTACCCTCCCGTGGCAGCGGGGTCCTATTGGAAACTAAGGGATATTAAGGCCTCCTTTTAATAGAGTACCGGACCAAAGCATTAACACTTAGTGAATACATGAACCCCTCGAACTACGGTCATCACCAGTAAGTATCCCGATTATTGTCACTTCGGGGTTAACGGGTCATAACACATAATAGTTGACTAATTACTTGCAAGATAGGATCAAGAACTCACATATATTCATGAAAACATAATAGGTTCAGATCTGAAATCATGGCACTCGGGCCCTAGTGACAAGCATTAAGCATAGCAAAGTCATAGCAACATCAATCTTAGAACATAGTGGATACTAGGGATCAAACCCTAACAAAACTAACTCGATTACATGATAAATCTCATCCAACCCATCACCGTCCAGCAAGCCTACGATGGAATTACTCACGCACGGCGGTGAGCATCATGAAATTGGTGATGGAGGAAGGTTGATGATGACGATGGCGACGGATTCCCCTCTCCGGAGCCCCGAATGGACTCCAGACCAGCCTTCCCGAGAGAGATTAGGGCTTGGCGGCGGCTCCGTGTCGTAAAACGCGATGAATCTTTCTCTCTGATTTTTTTCTCCCCGAACGTGAATATATAGAGTTGGAGTTGAGGTCGGTGGAGCTCCAGGGGGCCCACGAGGCAGGGGGCGCGCCCAGGGGGTAGGCACGCCCCCCACCTTCGTGGACAGGGTGTGGGCCCCCTGGTCTTGATTCTTTCGCCAGTATTTTTAATTAATTCCAAAAATATTCTCCGTGAAGTTTTAGGTCATTTCGAGAACTTTTATTTCTGCACAAAAATAACACCATGGCAATTCTGCTGAAAACAGCGTTAGTCCGGGTTAGTTCCATTCAAATCATGCAAGTTAGAGTCCAAAACAAGGGCAAAAGTGTTTGGAAAAGTAGATACAATGGAGATGTGTCAACTCCCCCAATCTTAAACCTTTGCTTGTCCTCGAGCAATTCAGTTGACAAACTGAAAGTGATAAAGAAAAACTTTTACAAACTCTATTTGCTCTTGTTGTTGTAAATATCTAAAGCCAGCATTCAAGTTTTCAGCAAAGATTATGAACTAACCAGATTCACAATAACACTTAGGTCTCATATTTGCTCATATCAATGGCATAATCAACTAGCGAGCAATAATAATAAATCTCGAATGACAACATTTTCTCAAAACAATCATAATATGATATAACAAGATGGTATCTCACTAGCCCTTTCTGAGACCGCAAAACATAAATGCAGAGCACCTCTGAAGATCAAGGACTGACTAAACATTGTAATTCATGGTAAAAGAGATCCAGTCATAGTCATACTCAATATAAATTAATAGTAATGGATGCAAATGACAGTGGTGCTCTCCAACTGGTGCTTTTTAATAAGAGGAGGATGACTCAACATAAAAGTAAATAGATAGGCCCTCCACAGAGGGAAGCAGGGATTTGTAGAGGTGCCAGAGCTCGGTTTTGAAATAGAGATAAATTTTTGAGTGGCATACTTTCATTGTCAACATAACAACCGAGAGATCTCGATATCTTCCATGCTACACACATTATAGGCGGTTCCCAAGCAGAATGGTAAAGTTTATACTCCCCCACCACCAACAAGCATCAATCCATGGCTTGCCCGAAACAACAGGTGCCTCCAACTAACAACAGTCCTGGGGGAGTTTTGTTTGCAATTAATTTGATTTGGTTTGAGCATGGGACTGGGCATCCTGGTGACCAGCCATTTTCTCGTGAGTGAGGAGCGGAGTCCACTCCTCTTGAGAATAACCCGCCTAGAATGGAAGATACAGACAGCCCTAGTTGATACATGAGCTATTCGAGCATACAAAACAGAATTTCATTTGAAGGTTTAGAGTTTGGCACATACAAATTTACTTGGAACGGCAGGTAGATACCACGTATAGGAAGGTATGGTGGACTCATATGGAATAACTTTGGGGTTTATGGAAGTGGATGCACAAGCAGTATTCCCGCTTAGTACAAGTGAAGGCTAGAAAAAGACTGGGAAGCGACCAACTAGAGAGCGACAACATTCATGAACATGCATTAAAATTAATCAACACTGAGTGCAAGCATGAGTAGGATATAATTCACCATGAACATAAATATCGTGGAGGCTATGTTGATTTTGTTTCAACTACATGTGTGAACATGTGCCAAGTCAAGTCACTTGAATCATTCAAAGGAGGATACCACCCTATCATACCACATCACAACCATTTTAATAGCATGTTGGCACGCAAGGTAAACCATTATAAACTCCTAGCTAATTAAGCATGGCATAAGCAACTATAATCTCTAATTGTCATTACAAACATGTTCCATACATAATAGGCTGAATCAGGAACGATGAACTAATCATATTTACAAAAACAAGAGAGGTCGAGTTCATACCAGCTTCTCTCATCTCAATCAGTCCATCATATATCGTCATTATTACCTTTCACTTGCATGACCGAACGGTGTGGATAATAATAATAGTGCACGTGCAATTGGACTAAGCTGGAATCTGCAAGCATTTAATAAACAGGAGAAGACAAGGCAATATGGGCTCTTGGTTAAATCAACAATAATGCATATAAGAGCCACTTCAACAATTTAAGTATGGTCTTCTCCTATCGACCCCCAAAGAAAAGAAAAGAAATAAAACTATTTACACGGGAAAGCTCCCAACAAGCAAAAGAAGAACAAGAAATCTTTTTGGGTTTTCTTTTAGTTACTACTACTACAGGCATGGAAAGTAAACTAACTAAAAGCTACAACTAATTTTTTTGGTTTTTTCTTAAGGTTATTCAAACACACAAGAAGAAGCTTAGAAAAGAAAATAAACTAGCATGGATATTACAATGAAAAAGTATGAGCACCGATAACTCGCATGAGTGTGTGAACATGAACGTAATGTCGGTGAGAAATGCGTACTCCCCCAAGCTTAGGCTTTTGGCCTAAGTTGGTCTATGCCCAAGGATCAAAGTTGTAGCTAGGGTCGCACTGAGATGCAGCAGCTATTGCCTCATGAGCTGCAGCTTGGAGGCGAGCTGCCTCCGTCCTCCTCTCATACTCGTTCGCCTCCTCCCTGGTTATAATATATCTCCTTTTTTCCTGAATGTCAAAGAAACCAGGAGCAGGGAGAGCAACATGGACAATGCGACACTTGTCAAAGATTAGTCGGTACTGGAGGAACTGTTCATTCCTCTCAACAAACTGATGACGAACCATAGCATTATAATCTAAATAAGCAGGAGGCAGTTCCATATCATTTTCATGTATGGGTATCTCAAGAAAATTAGCTAAACGGGTTGCGTAAATTCCACCGAACAAATCTCCATTAGTACTGTTATTATGCAACCTACGTGCAACAATGGCCCCCAAGTTGTATTGTTTATCTCCTAATACAACACTGTTGAGAACACTAAGATCAAGAACACACATGTGACATGCCTCGTCCTTGCCGTTAATGCATCTACCTATAAAGAGAACAAAATAATGTATAGCAGGAAAATGAATGCTCCCTATGGTGGCTTGTGTTATTTCTCTAGATTCCCCCACAGTGATACTAGCAAGAAAATCTTTAAACTCATATTTGCGAGGCTCACTAGCACTACCCCATTGCGGGAGTTTACAAGCAGTTTAAAATCTTCTAAGTCCATGGTATAAGATTTACCATAGAGATCAAATAGGACAGTGTGAGAATTGCGTGAAGATGTAAATTTTAACCTTCTCACAAAGGAATCAGTTAGGAAATAATACCGAGGGCACTTATCTAGCATGAAGCCCTCGAGTTCAACATTATGCACATATGCGTCAAATTCCTCCTTAATTTCTGCTTGGACCATGAAATCATTTGACGGCTATTAACAAGGCCGCACTTGAGCTTCTCTTGGTAGTTCATGGTCCGGCTCACATATTGCGGGCCTGGGTCCTTGCTTCCTTGAAGAACCACCTTGGTACATTTTCCTAAACATATTTCTTCCTTTGAAAAATTTCTGAAAATTTTAGTGACTCAAAATAAGAGTGAACCAAACTCAACAAAATTGATAGCAACTACTCCCACAAGTGCCTAGAGACTATATCATGCATTAGAACTACTTGGGACCAAATAAACTTGACATGCAAGCTCAAGAACAGGGTCACCTAAGCAGCAAAAATTTGCAATGAATAAAGCACTAGAACAAAAACTAATTGGACCATTGGAGGAGTCACATACCAAAGAACAATCCCCTAAAGCAGTTTTGTGAGTGGAGCTTTGAGCAAGGAGATTGAAAATCGCAGCAAAACGAGCAAGAACACGGGTTTGAGCTGGTGGATGATTTTTTCTGGAGGAAGACGAAGTGTGTGAGTGCAGGAATAAGTGGAGGGGGGGCACCAGGGGCCCACGAGGCAGGGGGCGCGCCCAGGGGGTGGGCGCGCCCTGGACCCTCGTGGCCAGGTGCTGGCTCCCCCTGGTGTGTTCTCAGCCAAATATTCTCAAATATTCTAGAATAAATCATATTTTATTTTCAGGGCATTTGGAGAACTTTTATTTTCGGGGTATTTTTTATTGCAAGGATAATTCAGAAAACAGACAGAAAATACTAATTTTGCTTTATTTAATCTAACTAACAGAAGGTAAAAGGAGGGTACAGAAGGTTATGCTTTCTAACTTCATCCATCTCATGCTCATCAAAAGGAATCCACTAACAAGGTTGATCAAGTCTTGTTAACAAACTCATTCCGAATCGCGTGAAACCGAAGAATTTTCGAATAGCACTAGGTTACCTCAATGGGGATATGCACATCCCCAACAATAAGAATATCATATTTCTTCTTGACAGTAGGAAGAGGAAACTCAAAACCTCCAATAATAATCGATGGAAATTTTCCAATAGAATTGATACTGTGGACTTGAGGTTGTTTCCTCGGAAAGTGTACCGTATGCTCATTACCATTAACATGAAAAGTGACATTGCCTTTGTTGCAATCAATAAAAGCCCCTGCAGTATTCAAAAAGGGTCTACCAAGGATAATCGACATACTATCTTCCTCGGGAATATCAAGAATAACAAAGTCCGTTAAAATAGTAACGTTTGCAACCACAATAGGCACATCCTCACAAATACCAATAGGTATAGCGGTTGATTTATCGGCCATTTGCAAAGATATTTCAGTAGATGTCAACTTATTCAAATCAAGTCTACGATATAAATAGAAAGAGGCATAACACTAACACCGGCTCCCAGATCACATAAAGCAGTTTTAACATAGTTTCTTTTAATGGAGCAAGGTATAGTTGGTACTCCTGGATCTCCAAGTTTCTTAGGTATTCCACCTTTAAAAGTATAATTAGCAAGCATGGTGGAAATTTCAGCTTTCGGTATCTTTCTTTTATTTGTAACGATATCTTTCATATACTTAGCATAAGGATTCATTTTAAGCATATCAGTCAAACGCATACGCAAAAAGATAGGTCTAATCATTTCAGCAAAGCGCTCAAAATCCTCATCATCCTTTTTCTTGGATGGTTTAGGAGGAAAAGGCATGGGTTTCTGAACCCATGGTTCTCTTTCTTTACCGTGCCTCCTAGCAACAAAGTCTCTCTTATCATAACGTTGATTCTTTGATTGTGGGTTATCAAGATCAACAGCAGGTTCAATCTCTACATCATTGTCATTGCTAGGTTGAGCATCAACATGAACATCATTATTAACATTATCACTAAGTTCATGTTCATTACCAGATTAGGTTTCAGCATCAGAGATAGAAATATCATTGGGATTCTCAGGTGTGTCAACAACAGGTTCGCTAGAAGCATGCAAAGTCCTATCATTTTTCTTTTTCTTCTTCTTAGAAGGACTAGGTGCATCAACATTAGTTCTCTAAGAATCCTGCTCAATCCTCTTAGGGTGGCCCTCAGGATACAAAGGTTCCTGAGTCATTTTACCCCCTCTAGTCATAACTCTAACAGCATTATCATTTTTCTTATTATTTAATTCATTGAGCAAATCATTTTGAGCTTTAATCACTTGTTCTACTTGAGCGGTAACCATAGAAGCATGTTTAATAATAAGTTTAAGTTCACCCTTAACTCTAGACATATAATCACTCAAGTGCTCAATCATATAAGCATTACGTTTCAATTGTCTACCAACATAAGCATTGAAGTTTTCTTGTTTAACAATAAAATTATCAAACTCATCTAAGCATTGGCTAGCAGACTTATAACAAGGAATATCACCTTCATCAAATCTATAGAGAGAATTTACCTTTACTACCTGTGTCGGGTTATCAAGACCATGTATTTCTCCAATATGTGGTAATTCTTAACATCTTCAGCTTTAATACCCTTTTCTTTCATAGATTTCTTTGCCTCTTGCATGTCTTCAGGACTGAGAAATAGAATACCCCCTTTCTTCGGAGTTGGCTTAGGAGTTGGTTCAGGAAGTGTCCAATTATTTTCATTAGTCAACATATTATTCAATAGCAATTCAGCTTGATCAACAGTTCTTTCCCTGAAAACACAACCAGCACAACTATCCAGGTGGTCTCTGGAAGCATCGGTTAGTCCATTATAAAAGATATCAAGTATTTCATTTTTCTTGAGAGGATGATCAGGCAAAGCATTAAGTAATTGGAGAAGCCTCCCCAAGCTTGTGGGAGACTCTCTTCTTCAATTTGCACAAAATTTTATATTTCCCTTAAAGCAGCTTGTTTCTTATGAGCGGGGAAATATTTAGCAGAGAAGTAATAAATCATATCCTGGGGACTATGCACACAACCAGGATCAAGAGAATTAAACCATGTTTTAGCATCACCCTTTAATGAGAATGGAAATAATTTAAGGATATAGTAGTAACGAGTTTTCTCATCATTAGTGAATAGGGTGCCTATATCATTCAATTTAGTAAGATATGACACAACAGTTTCAGATTCATAGCCATAAAAAGGATCAGATTCAAGCAAAGTAATTATCTCAGGGTCGACAGAGAAATCATAATCCTTATCGGAAATACAGATAGGTGAAGTAGCAAAAGCAGGGTGATATTTCATTCTAGCATTCAAAGATTTTTCTTTCAGCTTGGCTAATAATTTCTTAAGATCATATCTATCATTGCAAGCAAGAAAGTCTCTAGCAGTTTCTTCATCCATAACATAACCCTCAGGCACAACAGGCAATTCATATCTAGGGGGAGAATCTTCATCATCACTTTCATCAATATTATCAATTTCAATAATTTCATTCTCTCTAGCCCTAGCAAGTTGTTCATCAAGAAATTCACCTAATGGCACAGTAGTATCAAGCATAGAAGTAGTTTCATCATAAGAATCATGCATAGCAGAAGTGGCATCATCAATAACAGGCGACATATCAGAATTAATAGCAGAAGCAGGTTTAGGCGTCGCAAGCTTACTCAAAACAGAAGGTGAATCAAGTGCAGAGCTAGATGGCAGTTCCTTACCTCACCTCGTAGTTGAGGGATAAATCTTGGTTTTTTCATCTTTCAAGTTCCTCATAGTGATCAGCAGATATAAATCCTAAGTGACTCAAAGAATAGAGCTATGCTCCCCAGCAACGGCGCCAGAAAATAGTCTTGATAACCCACAAGTATAGGGGATCGCAATAGTTTTCGAGGGTAGAGTATTCAACACAAATTTATTGATTCGACACAAGGGGAGCCAAAGAATATTCTCAAGTATTAGCAGTTGAGTTGTCAATTCAACCACACCTGGATAACTTAATATCTGCAGCAAAGTATTTAGTAGCAAAGTAATATGGAAGTAATGGTAACGGTGATAAAAGTAACAGTAGTAGTTTTTTATAGTAATTGTAACAGTGGCAACGGTAAAGTAACTAAGCAAAGATCAATATGTGAAAAGCTCGTAGGCATTGGATCAGTGATGGATAATTATGCCGGATGCGATGCAATAGTTATAACATAGGGTGACACAGAACTAGCTCCAGTTCATGAACGACGCTGTCCAAGGAGAAACCTTTCTCCCTGGATAGATCTTCGTATTCGGCGGCTTCGTATTGCGGGCCAACTCGTTTGGCCATCTGGAGCAGATCGATAGCTACGCCCCTGGCCATCAGGTCAGATTTGGGAGCTTGAACTACGTCGCGGACGTCCGTGGAGATTTAATCTTCGCTGGATTTGAGACCGCGGCAACCACTCCTGGTCACCTTGATGAACATGACTTAAATCTGTCGTCAAACCGTATCTAGGAGATAGCTCCTGTAACAGCTCTAGCCTTAGATCCGGAGCATACAACGCCGTCCAAGGATTGGAGGCTCAACCCCCTCGCGCAGGCCACAGATTCCTCGTCGTTGGAGTCACACATGGACTTAACCTCACACAATATTTGTGTTTCCGGAACTCCGGACTCGTCTCCAGGCGTAAGTTCCGAACCATGTGAGCCCGCGGATGCCGAACTTGATCGTTTATAGATCTTTGAGTTCAGCGCCGCAGACATCTTCCAGCACTCGCCCTTGGGCAATGTGCTAAACTCATTAAAGAGACTGTCCTTGGCGAGGAACTCACAGCCGAACTATGTTCGGTTCGAACTAGGGGCTGATGAAGGAGAATCTTGCTTCCCACTCACCACCCACTTCATAGCCACAGTCGAGGATTTAACTGACACGCTTGATTACAACTCCGAAGACATCCACGGTATGGACGACGATGCCGATGAGGAGCAAAATCAAAGTCCACCATTCACTGGACGCTGGACGGACACCTCTTCGTATGATGTGTACATGGTGGACACACCCAAAACAACCAACGACGATGACAAAGAAAATCCAGTCGCGAATAAACCTCCTGAGACACAGCAAAAACGCCGGCGTCCTCGGCGCCGCTCTAAGTCACGTCGTTCAAAAGACAGCAATGTTAGCACCGGAGAAAATAATACTCCGGACGATGCCGAAAACAATGAAGACCTTGCCGAGGTAACATCCGAACAGGAGGAGCAAGAAAACGGGCAAGCTAGCCCCGACGAACAGGCCAGGCCCAATGACTCGGAGGATGGTAGTTATCATCCTCTCTCCAAGGATGAGGAAAGCCTCGGCAACGAAGATTTCATCATGCCTGAGGAACCTCTCGAGCAGGAGCGCTTCAAGCGCCAGCTAATAGCCACCGCAAGGAGCCTGAAAAAGAAGCAGCAGCAGCTTCAAGCTGACCAAGATCTGCTCGTCGATAGATGGACTGATGTCCTGGCAGCCGAAGAACACGGCCTCAGACGCCCAGCCAAGAGTTACCCGAAGCGAAGGTTGCTACCTCAGTTTGATGAAGAGGCGCCGGAGCCCATACTTCCCATGCGTAATGCGGCCGACCGAACACTACGCGGTCGGGATAGTGCGGCGGACCAACCACCTCGAGGTCGGGATAGAGCGGCAACTCAAGTCGAACAGCAGCCCGCCCCGCCGACACGAAAAAACAGAGACAAAATAGTCCGGGGTCATGCATACGACCTCCGGCTAACCCTGGATAGTAGAGCAGGATATACCCGATCAATCTACGGATCGCGAGGACGTTCCTCGACACGTGATGAGGGCTACCTATTCGGGCGTGACAAACCTAGTCACACCCGAGCCGACAACCGCAGACGGACTCCATCGGAGCTACGTCGCGACGCGGCCTGATATAGAGGCGCCGCACACCCTCTTTGCTTCACTGATGAAGTAATAGACCACGAATTCCTCGAAGGGTTCAAACCCGTGAATATTGAATCATACGACGGAACAACTGATCCCGCAGTATGGATCGAGGACTTTATCCTCCACATCCACATGGCCCGCGGAGATGACCTCCACGCCATCAAATACCTCCCACTAAAACTCAAAGGGCTAGCTCGGCACTGGTTAAACAGCCTGCCTGAAAACTCTATCGGCAGCTGGGAGGACTTGGAAGAGGCCTTCCTCGATAACTTCCAAGGTACATATGTCCGGCCACCAGACGCCGATGACCTAAGCCACATAGTTCAATAGCCTGGGGAATCAGCCAGGAAGTTCTGGACTAGGTTCCTAACTAAAAAGAACCAGATCGTCGACTGTCCGGATGCCGAAGCCCTAGCGGCCTTTAAACACAGCATCCACGATGAACGGCTCGCCCGCCACCTCGGCCAAGAAAAGCCAAAATCTATGACAGCCCTCACGGCACTCATGACCCGCTTTTGCACGGGTGAGGATAGTTGGTTGGCTCGCAGAAAAACCACAGCCAGCGAGGCAGGCCCCTCTGAGGTTAAGAACAATAATGGCAAGCCCCAACGTAACAGACACAAACGCCGAAGCAATGGTGATAATACTGATGTCTACTACGCAACCTTCTTCTTGTAGACGTTGTTGGGCCTCCAAGTGCAAAGGTTTGTAGGACAGTAGCAAATTTCCCTCAAGTGGATGACCTAAGGTTTATCAATCCGTGGGAGGCGTAGGATGAAGATGGTCTCTCTCAAGCAACCCTGCAACCAAATAACAAAGAGTCTCTTGTGTCCCCAACACACCCAATACAATGGTAAATTGCATAGGTGCACTAGTTCGGCGAAGAGATGGTGATACAAGTGCAATATGGATGATAGATATGAGTATTTGTAATCTGAAAATATAAAAACAGCAAGGTAACTAATGATAAAAGTGAGCGTAAACGGTATTGCAATGCGCTGAAACAAGGCCTAGGGTTCATACTTTCACTAGTGCAAGTTCTCTCAACAATAATAACATAATTGGCTCATATAACTATCCCTCAACATGCAACAAAGAGTCACTCCAAAGTCACTAATAGCGGAGAACAAACGAAGAGATTATTGTAGGGTACGAAACCACCTCAAAGTTATTCTTTCGGATCGATCTATTCAAGAGTCCGTAGTAAAATAACACGAAGCTATTCTTTCTGTTCAATCTATCATAGAGTTCGTACTAGAATAACACCTTAAGACACAAATCAACCAAAACCCTAATGTCACCTAGATACTCCAATGTCACCTCAAGTATCTATGGGTATGATTATACGATATGCATCACACAATCTCAGATTCATCTATTCAAACCAACACAAAGTACTTCAAAGAGTGCCCCAAAGTCTCTACCGGAGAGTCAAGACGAAAACGTGTGCCAACCCCTATGCATAGGTTCATGGGCGGAACCTGCAAGTTGATCACCAAAACATACATCAAGTGGATCACGTGATATCCCATTGTCACCACAGATAAGCACGGCAAGACATACATCTAGTGTTTTCAAATCCTTAAAGATTCAATCTGATAAGATAACTTCAAAGGGAAAACTCAATCCATTACAAGAGAGTAGAGGGAGAGAAACATCATAAGATCCAACTATAATAGCAAAGCTCGCGATACATCAAGATCGTATCACCTCAAGAACACAAGAGAGAGAGAGAGATCAAACACATAGCTACTAGTACATACCCTCAGCCCCAAGGGTGAACTACTCCCTCCTCGTCATGGAGATCGCCGGGATGATGAAGATGGCCACCGGCGAGGGATCCCCCCTCCGGCAGGGTGCCGGAACAGGGTCCCGATTGGTTTTTGGTGGCTACAGAGGCTTGCGGCGGCGGAACTCCCGATCTATTCTGTTCCCCGATGGTTTTAGGGTATATGGATATATATAGGCGAAAAAAGTCGGTCAGGGAAGCCACGAGGGGCCCATGAGGGCGGAGGGCGCGCCCAGGGGGTGGGCGCGCCCCCCTGCCTCGTGCCTTCCTTGTTGCTTCCCTTACGTACACTCCAAGTCTTCTGGATTGCATCCATTCCAAAAATAACTCTCCCGGAGGTTTCATTCCGTTTGGACTCCGTTTGATATTCCTTTTCTTCGAAACACTGAAACAAAGAGAAAAACAGAAACTGGCACTGGGCTCTGGGTTAATAAGTTAGTCCCAAAAATAATATAAAAGTGCATAGTAAAGCCCATTAAACATCCAAGATGGATAATATAATAGCATGAATACTTCATAAATTATAGATACATTGGAGACATATCAAATACCGACGACACTACAGTCAACGCCGGATTCGGCTCCAAGTCCAGCCAGCAGAAGAAACCATACAAGAGAAACAATCAGGGACCATCCAGCCTGGACCGCATACTCGATCGCCCATACCAGATACATGGCACCCCAGACAAACCAGCCAATCATACCAAGAGAGATTGTTGGGTTTTTAAACAGGCCGGCAAATTAAACGCCGAGAACAGGGAAAATGGATCACAAAGCGAGGACGACGACGAGGAGCCCCGGCAACCGAACACGGGGGGACAAAAGAAGTTTCCCCCTCAAGTAAAAACAGCGAACATGATATATGTTACACACATCCCCAAAAGGGAGCGCAAACGCGCACTAAGGGACGTCTATGCGATAGAGCCAGTCGCCCCAAAATTCAATCCATGGTCGTCATTTTCGATCACCTTTGATCGTCGGGACCACCCGACTAGTATTTGTCATGGCGGTCAGCCGCACTAGTCCTTGACCCAATCATCGATGGATTTCACCTGACGCGCGTCCTTATGGACGGAGGAAGCAGCCTCAACCTGCTTTATCAGGATACAATGCGAAAAATGGGCATCAATCCATCACGGATCAAGCCCACAAAGACTACCTTCAAAGGAGTCATACCAGGTGTCGAGGCCTGCTGTACGGGCGCAATCACACTAGAAGTTGTCTTCGGGTCTCTGGACAATTTCCGAAGCGAGGAATTAATCTTCGACATTGTCCCCTTTCGCAGCGGCTATCACGCACTGCTCGGACGAACCGCGTTCGCTCGATTCAATGCAGTGCCACACTATGCTTATCTTAAGCTCAAGATGCATCCACGCGGCGTCATCACGATCAACGGAAATACGGAACGCTCCCTCCATACAGAGGAGCACATAGCTGCCTTAGCAGCAGAAGTACAGAGCGGCCTTCTCAAGCAGAACCCTAATTCGGCTGCCGAGCCCACGGACACCGTTAAGAGGGTCCGAACTACCCTGCAGCAGGACAGCTCGGCTCGTCAGGAGCTCGATAGCAATCCGGCCTCCGTCTCAGTCCCGATCAGGCAGTGGCATTCACGCCGTGCGTACATAACTACGCACTCGAAATTCCATGGGCATCGACGGAGGCACAACTAGCTTGTGACCCACAGTGCAGCTCAATCGACACCGGATACACACATACTTTTACTTTTACTTTTTCCTTTCAGGTCTCAATCCCGCAGACCCCATCCGATGGCCTAATCATAGGTCCCCTCGAAGGACAAACATACCAAGACGGCAAGAGCGGTCGGGATAATCGACCATGCCGGATGGTATTATACAAGCTCGGCACGGGAGAGCCGCAAACATGTGGGGGATGTCTCTAGGTGGTTTCGTTAAACGATCACTCTACCTGTTTTTCAGGACCCATGCGCCACTCTTTCTTGGTGAAGGCATAGTAAATAGCCTTTCTGCTTATTGCACTACTTGTATAAACGCGCTTTAACGCACCAATGAATTTATAATAGAAACAGTTTGCGGCCCAAATTTCCACGGCTCTAGCTTACCACTGGTTCTTCCTTTTTCTTTCTTTTTTGCCTTTTTCTTCCTGGCAATTTTATCATATAACACCCGCATACTCGGCGTGTTCCACCTTGCCAGGGGCTTCATAGCACCCCACAACATGGCAACCCAAGTCCGAACACTTTTACAGTATAGTTCGGCACCCCGAATTTAGCACTATATGCATTGGCTCCGAATCATGTCTTTGGTCAATAGTTGGGTTGCCCGGCTCCTGTGCTTGCTACCTTACGTTCCGTTATATCGGCTAAGGTAGTAAAGGGAGAACTACTGTGATTGTGCCCTGGTTTATCCAAAGGAGCACCTCAGTAGAGAAAGCCGAAAACCGACTGTCATGATACAGCGAGAGCCGGTCAGCTGTTCGGGGGTTGCAAATCGTTGGAGATTTCTCTCGCATAACGTGAAGGATCGGTACTTCCCGATCAGACGCTCATAGCACTCTGGTTCGGATACTAGGGGATGCGCCTATGTTTTATTGTAAAACTCCTATGGCTAAGTGAGGGTGTTTAAGCCGCATAGTCTGATTACCTGGTTCGTTGCGCTAAACAACTCCTTCAAGGACCATATAATTGGATCAGGATTGTTTAGATTCCATCCCGTACACCTCCGTACTACCTACGTGGGGGCAGAAGCCGACGACTGGCCAACCCTCAGATTCCATACAACACGGCCGCACAGGAGGAAAAAATTAAAACATAACAAGCATTATATTACAAACCGACTTTGTTTCATCATACAAGGCAAAGACAACATGAATGTATTCATTCAAAAATAATGTCATGCCCACATTGTGTTGCCACAATGCGAGACCCTTCTAGGACATCCGCAAAATAGCGCTCGGGTGTGCGGTGCTCCTTGCCCTCTGGCGCCCCCCTGGCCAGCTCGACGGCGTTCATCTTCGCCCACCACATCTTGCAACGGGCGAAGGCCATGCGCGCACCTTCAATACAGGCTGATCGCTTGATGACCGCCAGCCAAGGATAGGCATTCACCAGCCGCTTCACGAGTCCGAAGTAGCTGTCGGGCATAGCTTTGGCTGGCCATAGCCGGATTATCAAATCCTTCATGGCTAGTTCGGCCACCCTATGCAGCTCCACCAGTTGTTTCAGCTGATCGGTGAAGGGCACGGGATGCTCTGGCACAAGATACTGCGACCAGACCAATTTCTCCGTGGAGCTCCCTTCCTCGGCTCGAAAGAACTCCACGGCGTCGGACACACTGCACGGTAGATTTGCGTAGGCTCCTGGAGAACTCCGAATCCGGGTTAGTAAGAAATACTTCTTCCTCATATACTTGCTTTGCATACTAAATGCCTTACCTGCCGCAATCTTCCTGGCCTCCTGGATCTCTTGGAGGGCGCCCTGGGCCTCATTCCGGGCCGTCTCCGTGCTCTGACGAGCCTTGGCGAGTTCGGTATCTCAAACCGGCGTGTCGCGCTCCAAGGCCTCGCACTTCCTCACCGCATCCTGGAGCTCTTGTTGAACCTCGTTGACCCGGGCCTTGAGCTTCTTACGGGCGGCCTGCTCCCCTCGACTTCGGCCAGGGCCTTCTTCAGGGCCTCGACCTCGGTTGTTGCTCCTATACATATCGTGACACTTCGGTCAATATATATAATCTTACTCTTTTCGAGTATTTCCCGGGTTATTACATACCTTGATTCTCCTGGAGCTGCCTCTTCACCTGACCAAGCTCCTCCCCGGCCTGCTCCAGCCTCCGCTTTAGTTTGGAGACTTCGGCAGCATGTGAGGCCACGACCAGCAGCGACGCCTGCATATTCATTCCCGACAAATTTAGTTAGTTTCCTACAATAAAGGATTGATCCTCTGTCCGGTTTTTTCTTTCCGAAACACCGGACAGTCTCCCAGGGGCTACTGTCTATATTGGGATTTTCTCTTTTCGTCGCTTACCTCAAAACCTGTCAGTGATACGTCCATTTTGCATCATGCTTTTATATTGATATTTATTGCATTATGGTCTATTATCACTCATTATGTCACAATACTTATGCCTATTCCCTCTTATTTTACAAGGTTTACATAAGGAGGGAGAATGCCGACAGCTGGAATTCTGGGCTGGAAAAGGAGCAAATATTAGAGACCTATTCTGCACAACTCCAAAAGTCCTGAAACTCCACGGAAGTTGTTTTTGGAAATAATAAAAAATACTGAGCGGAAGAAATACAAGAGGGGGCCCACACCCTGGCCACGAGGGTGGGGGCGCGCCCTACCCCCCTGGGCGCGCCCCCTGCCTCGTGGGCCCCCTGTTGGCCCTCCGGTGCCCATCTTCTGCTATATGAAGTCTTTCGTCCGAAGAAAAATCATAAGCAAGCTTTCGGGACGAGACTCCGCCGCCACGAGGCAGAACCTTGGCGGAACCAATCTAGGGCTCCGGCAGAGCTGTTCTGCCGGGGACACTTCCCTCCGGGAGGGGGAAATCATCGCCATCGTCATCACCAACGCTCCTCTCATCGGGAGAGGGCTAATCTCCATCAACATCTTCACCAGCACCATCTCCTCTCAAACCCTAGTTCATCTCTTGTATCCAATTCTTGTCTCCAAGTCTGGGATTGGTACCTGTAGGTTGCTAGTAGTGTTGATTACTCCTTGTAGTTGATGCTAGTTGGTTTATTTGGTGGAAGATCATATGTTCAGATCCTTTATGCATATTAATACTCCTCTGATTATGAACATGAATATGCTTTGTGAGTAGTTACGTTTGTTCCTGAGGACATGGGAGAAGTCTTGCTATTAGTAGTCATGTGAATTTGGTATTCGTTCGATATTTTGATGAGATGTATGTTGTCTCTCCTCTAGTGGTGTTATGTGAACGTCGACTACATGACACTTCACCATTATTTGGGCCTAGAGGAAGGCATTGGGAAGTAATAAGTAGATGATGGGTTGCTAGAGTGACAGAAGCTTAAACCCTAGTTTATGCGTTGCTTCGTAAGGGGCTGATTTGGATCCATATGTTTCATGCTATGGTTAGGTTTACCTTAATACTTCTTTTGTAGTTGCGGATGCTTGCAATAGGAGTTAATCATAAGTGGGATGCTTGTCCAAGTAAGGACAGCACCCAAGCACCGGTCCACCCACATATCAAATTATCAAAGTACCGAACGCGAATCATATGAACGTGATGAAAACTAGCTTGACGATAATTCCCATGTGTCCTCGGAGCGCTTTTCTCTATATAAGAGTTTGTCCAGGCTTGTCCTTTGCTACAAAAAGGATTGGGCCACCTTGCTGCACTTTATTTACTTTTGTTACTTGTTGCTCGTTACAAATTATCTTATCACAAAACTATCTGTTACCTATAATTTCAGTGCTTGCAGAGAATACCTTGCTGAAAACCGCTTATCATTTCCTTCTGCTCCTCGTTGGGTTCGACACTCTTACTTATCGAAAGGACTACGATAGATCCCCTATACTTGTGGGTCATCAAGACTCTTTTCTGGCGCCGTTGCCGGGGAGTGAAGCGCCTTTGGTAGGTGGAATTTGGTAAGGAAAAATTTATATAGTGAGCTGAAATTTACTGTCACTTGTTACTATGGAAAGTAATCCTCTGAGGGGCTTGTTCGGGGTATCTTCACCCCGACCAGTAGAGCAAAGAGTTGCTCCTCAACCTACTGAACCTACTGAAAATGAAAATGTCTACTTTGAAATTCCTTCGGGTATGGTAGAAAAACTGCTAGCTAATCCTTTTGCAGGAGATGGAACATTACATCCTGATGAGCACCTAATATATGTGGATGAAGTTTGTGGATTATTTAAGCTTGCAGGTATGCCCGATGATGTTATCAAGAAGAAGGTCTTCCCTTTATCTTTGAAGGGAGATGCATTGACATGGTATAGGCTATGTGATGATATGGGGTCATGGAACTACAAACGATTGAAATTGGAATTTCATCAGAAGTTTTATCCTATGCATCTTGTTCATCGTGATCGCAATTGTATATATAATTTTTGGCCTCACGAAGGAGAAAGCATCGCTCAAGCTTGGGGAGGCTTAAATCAATGTTATATTCATGCCCCAATCATGAGCTCTCAAGAGAAATGATTATTCAAAAAATTTATGCTCGGCTTTCTGATAACAATCGCACCATGCTCGATACTTCTTGTGCTGGCTCTTTTATGATGAAGACTATTGAATTCAAATGGGATTTATTGGAATGAATTAAACGCAACTCTGAAGATTGGGATCTCGACGAAGGTAAGGAGTCAGGTATGACACCTAAGTTTGATTGTGTTAAATCTTTTATGGATACCGATGTTTTCCGTAAATTCAGCACTAAATATGGACTTGACTCTGAGATAGTAGCTTCCTTTTGTGAATCTTTTGCTACTCATGTTGATCTCCCTAAGGAGAAGTGGTTTAAATATCATCCTCCCATAGAAGTAAAAGTAGCTGCACCTATTAAAGTTGAAGAAAAGACTATCACTTATAATGATCCTATTGTTCCTACTGCTTATGTTGAGAAACCACCTTTTCCTGTTAGGATAAAGGATCATGCTAAAGCTTCAACTGTGGTTCGTAAAAGCAATATTAGAACTTATACACCTCCTGAGCAAGTTAAAGTTGAACCTAATATTGCTATGGTTAAAGATCTCTTGGCTGATAATATTGATGGGCATGTTATTTATTTCTGTAATGAGACTGCTAGAATTGCTAAACCTTGTGCTAAAGATAAACATAGACCTGTGGTAGGCATGCCTGTTATTTCTGTTAAAATAGGAGATCATTGTTATCATGGCTTGTGTGATATGGGTGCTAGTGCTAGTGCAATACCTATTGATTTATACAAAGAAATTATGCATGATATTGCACCTGCTGAGTTAGAAGATATTGATGTCACTATTAAGCTTGCCAATAGAGATACTATATCACCAATTGGAATTATTAGAGATGTTGAAGTCTTGTGTGGGAAAACTAAATATCCTGCTGATTTTCTTGTTCTTGGTTCCCCACAAGATAGCTTTTGTCCCATTATATTTGGTAGACCCTTCTTAAACACTGTTAATGCTAAGATAGACTGCGAAAAGGATGTTGTCACTATTGGTCTAGGTGATATGTCTCATGAGTTTAATTTCTCTAAATTTCGTAGACAACACCGTGAAGAGGAATTGCCTAGTAAAGATGAAATTATTGGTCTTGCTTCTATTGCCGTACCTCCTAATGATCCTTTAGAACAATATTTGCTAGACCATGAAAATGATATGTTTATGAAGGAAAGAAGGGAAATAGATGAAGTGTTCTTTAAACAGGGTCCTATTCTGAAACACAACTTGCCTGTTGAAATCTTAGGGGATCCTCCTCCACCCAAGGGTGATCCCGTGTTTGAGCTTAAACCATTGCCTGATACTCTTAAATATGCTTACCTTGATGAAAAGAAGATATATCCTGTTATTATTAGTGCTAACCTTTCAGAGAAGGAGGAAGAAAAATTATTGAAAACTCTGAAGAAGCACCGTGCTGCTATTGGATATACTCTTGATGATCTTAAGGGCATTAGTCCCACTCTATGTCAACATAAAATAAATTTGGAGAAAGATGCCAAACCAGTTATTGATCATCAACGACGGCTGAATCCTAAAATGAAAGAAGTGGTAAGAAAGGAAATACTAAAGCTCCTTGAGGCAGGTATAATCTATCCCGTTGCTGATAGTCAGTGGGTAAGTCCTGTCCATTGTGTCCCTAAGAAGGGAGGTATTACTGTCGTTCCTAATGATAAAGATGAATTGATTCCGCAAAGAATTATTACAGGTTATAGGATGGTAATTGATTTCCGCAAATTAAATAAAGCTACTAAAAAAGATCATTACCCCTTACCTTTTATTGATCAAATGCTAGAAAGATTATCCAAACATACACATTTTTGCTTTCTAGATGGTTATTCTGGTTTCTCTCAAATACCTGTGTCAGCTGATGATCAAGCAAAGACCACATTTACTTGCCCTTTCGGTACTTTTGCTTATAGACGTATGCCTTTTGGTTTATGTAATGCACCTGCTACCTTTCAAAGATGCATGATGGCTATATTCTCTGACTTTTGTGAAAAGATTTGTGAGGTTTTCATGGACGATTTCTCCGTTTATGGATCCTCTTTTGATGATTGCTTGAGCAACCTTGATCGAGTTTTGCAGAGATGTGAAGAAACTAATCTTGTCTTGAATTGGGAGAAGTGCCACTTTATGGTTAATGAAGGCATTGTTTGGGGCATAAAATTTCTGAAAGAGGCATTGAAGTTGATAAAGCTAAAGTTGATGCTATTGAAAAGATGCCATGTCCCAAGGATGTCAAAGGTATAAGAAGTTTCCTTGGTCACGCCGGATTTTATAGGAGGTTCATTAAGGACTTCTCAAAAATTTCTCGGCCTCTGACTAATTTATTACAATAAGATATACCATTTGTTTTCGATGATGACTGCGTAGAAGCATTTGAAATACTTAAGAAATCATTAATCTCTGCACCTATTGTTCAGCCACCTGATTGGAATTTACCCTTTGAAATTATGTGTGATGCTAGTGATTATGCTGTAGGTGTTGTTCTAGGGCAAAGAGTTGATAAGAAATTAAATGTTATTCAATATGCTAGTAAAACTCTAGACAATGCCCAGAGAAATTATGCTACTACTGAAAAAGAATTCTTAACAGTTGTATTTGCTTGTGATAAGTTCAGACCTTATATTGTTGATTCTAAAGTAACTATTCACACTGATCATGCTGCTATTAAATATCTTATGGAAAAGAAAGATGCTAAACCTAGACTTATTAGATGGGTTCTCTTGCTACAAGAATTTGATTTGCATATTATTGATAGAAAGGGAGCTGAGAACCCCGTCGCAGATAACTTGTCTAGGTTAGAAAACGTGCTTGATGACCCACTACCTATTGATGATAGCTTTCCTGATGAACAATTAAATGTCATAAATGCTGCTCATACTGCTCCATGGTATGCGGATTATGCTAATTACATTGTTGCTAAATTTATACCACCTAGTTTCACATACCAGCAAAAGAAAAAGTTTTTCTATGATTTGAGACATTACTTTTGGGATGACCCACATCTTTATAAAGAAGGAGTAGATGGTGTTATTAGACGTTGTGTACCTGAGCATGAACAGGAACAGATCCTACGCAAGTGTCACTCCGAGGCTTATGGAGGACACCACGCTGGAGATAGAACTGCACATAAGGTATTGCAATCCGGTTTTTATTGGCCTACTCTCTTCAAGGATGCCCGTAAGTTTGTCCTATCTTGTGATGAATGTCAAAGAATTGGTAATATTAGTAGACGTCAAGAAATGCCTATGAATTATTCACTTGTTATTGAACCATTTGATGTTTGGGGCTTTGATTATATGGGACCCTTCCCTGCCTCTAATGGATATACACATATTTTAGTTGTTGTTGATTACGTTACTAAGTGGGTAGAAGCTATTCCAACTAGTAGTGCTGATCATAACACCTCTATTAAGATGCTTAAAGAAGTTATTTTTCCAAGGTTTGGAGTCCCTAGATATTTAATGACTGATGGTGGTTCACATTTTATTCATGGTGCTTTCCGTAAAATGCTTGCTAAGTATGATGTTAATCATAGAATTGCATCTCCTTATCATCCACAGTCTAGTGGTCAAGTAGAATTGAGTAATAGAGAACTCAAATTAATTTTGCAAAAGACTGTTAATAGATCTAGAAAGAATTGGTCCAAGAAACTTGATGATGCATTATGGGCCTATAGAACTGCATATAAAAATCCTATGGGTATGTCTCCGTATAAAATGGTTTATGGAAAAGCATGTCACTTGCCTCTCGAACTAGAACATAAGGCTTATTGGGCTATTAAAGAGCTCAATTATGATTTCAAACTTGCCGGTGAGAAGAGGTTATTTGACATTAGCTCACTTGATGAATGGAGAACCCAAGCCTATGAAAACGCCAAATTGTTTAAAGAAAAAGTTAAAAGATGGCATGACAAAAGGATACAAAAGCATGAGTTTAATGTGGGTGATTATGTATTATTATACAACTCTCATTTAAGATTTTTTGCAGGAAAACTTCTCTCTAAATGGGAAGGTCCTTACGTTATCGAGGAGGTCTATCGTTCTGGTGCCATAAAAATCAACAACTTCGAGGGCACAAATCCGAGGTGGTGAACGGTCAAAGAATCAAACATTATATCTCAGGTAATCCCATAAATGTTGAAACCAATGTTATTGAAACCGTAACCCCGGAGGAATACATAAGGGACACTTTCCGGAATGTTTCAGACTCCGAAAAGGATTAGGTATGTGGTACGGTAAGTAAACTGACTTCAAAACAGTTCTAATGGCAATTTTTCTCCGTTTTGGAATATTTAGAAAAACAGAAAAATAAGAAGCAGGCAGGGAAGGTCACGAGGGCTCCACGAGGGTGGAGGGCGCACCCTACCACCCTGGGCGCGCCCCCCTTCCTCGTGGGCACCTCGTGCGCTCTCCGGATTCCGTTTTCTTGCACGTTACGTATTTTGGTCGGTAAAAATTCATTATATAATCTCCCGAAGGTTTTGACCACCGTATCACGCAAATATCTCATGTCTTTGTTTCGAGCTGTCCTGCTGCAGATTAGAGCAACATGTCGTCTAGGATTCGGAAGGAGAAAGCTATGTGGCTGATTACCTTGCAGATCCTAAGGTCTATGGGGAAGTGGAGCATTGTGGTTGGACTATGGAAGAAGAAGAGGACTATGAACCCAAGAGAAAGGAGGAGACGAGCTCAGATGAAGATGAAGTCCCATTACCTCAACCTGGGGACATGCATGTGGAGTTCAAAAAGTCAAGCCTCCCTGATAGAGCAAAAAAACTCAAGATCGAGTTTATCCCTTTTTGCCTGTTGCAGGAAAACAGGCAGGAATTATGCAAAAAGATATTAAGCCTGGAGCAGGAGATTGATGACCCGAGGGATCAAAATTCTGTCCTCAAGCGCAAATTAAGGAAGAAGCCGACGCCATCAACTAAACCATCATCTTCTTCACCAACAAAAAAGGAGACATAATCACATGGGTATGGGCACTCCCCTTGGCAACTGCCAAGCTTGGGGGAGGTGCCCCGGTATCGTATCACCATCACATCTCTATCTTTGCCGTTTTTCTTAGTTTGATCCTTTTAGTAGTATCTTGATAAAGTAGAATAAAGTTTATGGTATAATTTAGTTTTGAGTTTTGCCTTATGATCCCTTTGTGTAATCGAGTCCGTGAGTTATATAATAAAGATTAGTGTTGAGTCAAGGGCTTGATTATCTTGCTATGATCTTGAGGGAATAAAAGAAAAGAGAAAAAGAATAAAAAGAAACAAAGAGATCATATTGATCTTATGGAGAGTAATGACTTCACATAGAAAGGGTATGATGATTAAAAGTTGTTGAGAGTTGACAAACATAGTTTTGGTCATCGTTGCAATTAATAGGAAGTAATAAAGAAAGAGAGGTTTCATATATAAATATACTATCTTGGACATCTTTTATGATTGGGAGCACTCATTAAAATATGACATGCTAAAGAGTTGATGTTGGACAAGGAAGACAACGTAATGGGTTATGTTTTCTTATATCTGAGATAAAGTCTATTGTCATGGATCATCCAACATGTTGAGCTTGCCTTTCCCCCTCATGCTAGCCAAATTCTTTGCACCAAGTAGAGGTACTACTTGTGCTTCCAAATACCCTTAAACCAGTTTTGCCATGAGAGTCCACCATATCTACCTATGGATTGAGTAAGATCCTTCAAGTAAGTTGTCATCGGTGCAAGCAATAAAAATTGCTCTCTAAATATGTATGATTGATTGGTGTGGAGGAAATAAGCTTTATACGATCTTGTGATGTGGAAGAAATAAAAGCGACGGACTGCATAATAAAGGTCTATATCACAAGTGGCAATATAAAGTGACGTTCTTTCGCATTAAGATTTTGTGCATCCAACCCTGAAAGCGCATGGCAACCTCTGCTTCCCTCTGCGAAGGGCCTATCTTTTATTATTATCTTCTACCTTATGCAAGAGTCATGGTGATCTTCACCTTTCCTTTTTACATTTTATCCTTTGGCAAGCACAGGATGTTGGAAAGATCCTGATATATATATATATCTAATTGGATGTAGGTTAGCATGAACTATTATTGTTGACATTACCCTTGAGGTAAGAGGTTGGGAGGCGAAACTATAAGCCCCTATCTTTCTCTGTGTCCGATTAAAACTCCGTAACCACAAGTATTGCGTGAGTGTTAGCAATTGTGAAAGACTAAATGATAGTTGAGTATGTGGACTTGCTAAAAAGCTCTGACATAGACTCTTTCTGATGTTATGATAAATTGTAATTGCTTCAATGACTGAGATTATAGTTTGTCAGTTGTTAATAAAGTTTCTGATTCATACTTTGCAATGAGAATAGATTATTACTTGAGCATAAGAAATCATATGACAATATCCATATATGTTGCTGTTATAAGATTAACCATGATGCCCTCATGTCCGTATTTTATTTTATCGACACCTCTACCTCTAAACATGTGGACATATTTATCGTTATCGGCTTCCGCTTGAGGACAAGCGAGGTCTAAGCTTGGGGGAGTTGATACGTCCATTTTGCATCATGCTTTTATATCGATATTTATTGCATTATGGGCTGTTATCACACATTATGTCACAATACTTATGCCTATTCTCTCTTATTTTACAAGGTTTACATAAGGAGGGAGAATGCCGACAGCTGGAATTCTGGGCTGGAAAAGGAGCAAATATTAGAGACCTATTCTGCACAACTCCAAAAGTCCTGAAACTCCACGGAAGTTGTTTTTGGAAATAATAAAAAATACTGAGCGGAAGAAATACCAGAGGGGGCCCACACCCTGGCCACGAGGGTGGGGGCGCGCCCTACCCCCTGGGCGCGCCCCTGCCTCGTGGCCCCTGTTGGCCCTCCGGTGCCCATCTTCTGCTATATGAAGTCTTTCGTCCGAAGAAAAATCATAAGCAAGCTTTCGGGACGAGACTCCGCCGCCACGAGGCGGAACCTTGGCGGAACCAATCTAGGGCTCCGGCAGAGCTGTTCTGCCGGGGACACTTCCCTCCGGGAGGGGGAAATCATCGCCATCGTCATCACCAACGCTCCTCTCATCGGGAGAGGGCCAATCTCCATCAACATCTTCACCAGCACCATCTCCTCTCAAACCCTAGTTCATCTCTTGTATCCAATTCTTGTCTCCAAGTCTGGGATTGGTACCTGTAGGTTGCTAGTAGTGTTGATTACTCCTTGTAGTTGATGCTAGTTGGTTTATTTGGTGGAAGATCATATGTTCAGATCCTTTATGCATATTAATACTCCTCTGATTATGAACATGAATATGCTTTGTGAGTAGTTACGTTTGTTCCTGAGGACATGGGAGAAGTCTTGCTATTAGTAGTCATGTGAATTTGGTATTCGTTCGATATTTTGATGAGATGTATGTTGTCTCTCCTCTAGTGGTGTTATGTGAACGTCGACTACATGACACTTCACCATTATTTGGGCCTAGAGGAAGGCATTGGGAAGTAATAAGTAGATGATGGGTTGCTAGAGTGACAGAAGCTTAAACCCTAGTTTATGCGTTGCTTCGTAAGGGGCTGATTTGGATCCATATGTTTCATGCTATGGTTAGGTTTACCTTAATACTTCTTTTGTAGTTGCGGATGCTTGCAATAGGAGTTAATCATAAGTGGGATGCTTGTCCAAGTAAGGACAGCACCCAAGCACCGGTCCACCCACATATCAAATTATCAAAGTACCGAACGCGAATCATATGAACGTGATGAAAACTAGCTTGACGATAATTCCCATGTGTCCTCGGGAGCGCTTTTCTCTATATAAGAGTTTGTCCAGGCTTGTCCTTTGCTACAAAAAGGATTGGGCCACCTTGCTGCACTTTATTTACTTTTGTTACTTGTTGCTCGTTACAAATTATCTTATCACAAAACTATCTGTTACCTATAATTTCAGTGCTTGCAGAGAATACCTTGCTGAAAACCGCTTATCATTTCCTTTTGCTCCTCGTTGGGTTCGACACTCTTACTTATCGAAAGGACTACGATAGATCTCCAATACTTGTGGGTCATCAGTCAGCAGGCTGCTGCAGGCTTCGGTTAGTCCGCTCTTGGCGGACTGAACCCGTTCAATCACCGTGCCCATAAGAACACGGTGCTCATCCACAATGGAAGCGCCTCACAACGCTTCCATCAGATTATCCGATGCCCCTGGTTGGACAGGGGTCACCGGGGGAATAGGCATACCCCCTTCTTTCGAAGGAGGTTGCGTGCCGGATTCCGGAGCCGTATCAGTCACCGGAATCAAGTCCGGTTGAGGGCTGAACTGAGTACGGCCCTCTTCCTTAGTCTCCAGGGGGATTGGTTCCCCTGGTGTTCGGAGACCGGGGCTTTGCCTTCGGGCGCCTCTTGAGCCTCCCCCCGTCCTGGGAAGGTCCGTTGGGAGAGCACCTCATCGTCTCCTTTGGCCTTGAGAGAGTAAGCGGCTGGCAGTGTCTCGCTGGCCATCTCCTTTGAGTCCAACGAACCTCTTGATGAGGATCACTGGGAGCTGTCGTGGGCCGGACTGCAGTAACATGATTAACCATGTCAATACATTCAAGAGGAGAGGCTGGACATATGGGTATGCCGGAGTCATAGCACTTACGATGCAGCTTGAGGCTTGGTGCGGGGGCGTCGCTCCGGACTGCTGTTGACGTCCCACACGGAGTTATCTGCGAAGGAGCCCTTCCCCTTCTTGGACGTCCCGCCTCCAGGTTCGTGGAGGCTGCCCTCTTCTTCCTTCCCTCATCAGGGGGAGGGTTGTTCTCCTCCTCCTCCTCCTCATCGTCATCATCTTCGGCGGCGGAGGAGCGGGTCTTGTCTTCGGATGTCATGTCCGAAGCGCTCTTGCGACGGGGGCCACTCCGGATCGCCTTGGCCTTCTTCGCTGGCGCTGTATAGGGCGCGGGTACCAGCATCTTCACTAAATGCGGAATGACTGGTTCTTCAGGTAGCGGAGCCGGACACTGGATCCGCTTCGCCCTCTTCATCCATTCTTGAAGAAACAATGACAGTAAAAGTTCAGATATCCTCCTTGAAAGCAGACAAGTAGAGGACGTGTTGGAAACTCACCTCGCTGGCGGGGTGGTTAATGTCGTGCCCACGATCCAAATCCGTGGCTGGCGGTGTTTCATTGCCCTTGAAGAGCAACTTCCAGGCATCTTCGTGAGTGGTCCCGAAGAGCCTCTTCAGGGTATGGTGTTTCTTCGGATTGAACTTCCATAGCGGGAGGCTTCGGCTTTGGCACAGGAGAATCCGGCGAACTAGCATCACCTGGATTATATCGACAAGTTTGACATTCTTGTCCACCATGCTTTGAACGCGCGTCTGCAGCGCTATCAGCTCATCTGGTGAACACCAGTTCGGGCTCTTCTCGACCGAGGAGGTGAGCCGCATTGGGGCACCGGGGTTGAATTCGGTAGCTGCGGCCCAGTTGGTGCCGCGGGGTTCTGTAATGTAGAACCATTGTTTCTGCCATTCCTTGACAGTCTCCACGAAAGTGCCTTTCGGCCAGGAGACATTGGACAGCTTACTCACCATGGCTCCTCCGCACTCCGCATGCTGGCTATCCACCATCTTCGGCTTCACGTTGAAGACCTTGAGCCATAGCCCGAAGTGGGGTTGGATGCGGAGGAAGGCCTCACACACGACGATGAACGCCGAGATGTTGAGGAAAGAGTTTGGGGATAGATCATGGAAATCTATCCCGTAATAGTACATCAGCCCGCGGACGAAAGGGTGGAGTGGAAACCCTAGCCCGCGAAGGAAATGAGGGATGAATACCACCCTCTCGTTGGCCTTCGGCGTGGGGATGATTTGCCCCTGGGCTGGAAGACGGTGGGCGATTTCCTTCGCCAAGTACCCGGCCGCCCAAAGCTCAGTAATGTCCTTCTCCCTGACAGAGGAGACCATCCACTTGCCTTGACCTCCGGATCCGGACATGGTTGAGTGCTAGCTTGAGTGGGTAGAAGATGAGGACTTGGGCGCTGGAGCTCAAGATTGGAAGGGCGGAGGAAGAGAGAAGGCGTGGGAGAAGAAGGGGGGATCCTTATCCCCTTATAAAGGCAGTGAATATTGAACGCCTCCCCATTCGCCTCGAAACTCGCCTATTCCCAAGGACTGTGTAAATGGTACGGTTGGGTTACCCACGCCCGTATTGATGAGAATCCCGCAATAAGGGGACATGATCTCTGCTTTGACAAGACGTGCCAATGGCAACCGTGTCTCGAAACATGGAGCGGCGGACGAAAAACGGTTCAAAATTATGACCGGACAGACGTGATGTCATGTTACAAAAAGTTGTCAGCGGATTGGATTCGTGAAATATTATGTTCTCTCTACGGTTGTGTGTGGAGTGCAGGTCCTAACACATCAATACGTCCGAAGACTATTTCAGAGTTCGGAAGGAGGAACCCGCCTTGCAATGCCGAAGACAGACCTACGCGCCGGATACCTTGTCATTGAAGCCAGGTTCAGGGGCTACTGAGGGAGTCCTGGACTAAGGGGTCCTCGGGCGTCCGGCCTGTTAGCCATGGGCCGGACTGATGGGCTGTGAAGATACGAAGACCGAAGAGTGCACCCGTGTCCGGATGGGACTCTCCTTGCCGTGTAGGGCAAGCTTGGCGACCGAATATGTAGATTCCTTTCTTTGTAACCGACCTTGTGTAACCCTAGATCCTCCCGGTGTCTATATAAACCGGAGGACTTAGTCCGGAGGGGGATATACTCATTACCATAGTCATACAGGCTAGGCCTTTAGGGTTTAGCCATCTCGATCTCGTGGTAGATCAACTCTTGTAATACTCATATTCATCAAGATCAATCAAGCAGGAAGTAGGGTATGACCTCCATAGAGAGGGCCCGAACCTGGGTAAACATCATGTCCCCTGTCTCCTGTTACCATCGACCTTAGACGCACAGTTCGGGACCCCCTACCCGAGATCCGCCGGTTTTGACACCGACACTCGTAGGCATTGGATCAGTGATGGATAATTATGTCGGATGCGATTGCTCATGCAATAGTTATAACGTAGGATGACACAGAACTAGCTCTAGTTCATCAATGTAATGTAGGCATTTATTCCGAATATAGTCATACATGCTTATGGAAAAGAACTTGCATGACATATTTTGTCCTACCCTCCCGTGGCAGCGGGGTCCTATTGGAAACTAAGGGATATTAAGGCCTCCTTTTAATAGAGTACCGGACCAAAGCATTAACACTTAGTGAATACATGAACTCCTCAAACTATGATCATCACCGGTAAGTATCCCGATTATTGTGGGTTAACGGATCATAACACATAATAGTTGACTAATGACTTGCAAGATAGGATCAAGAACTCACATATATTCATGAAAACATAATAGGTTCAGATCTGAAATCATGGCACTCGGGCCCTAGTGACAAGCATTAAGCATAGCAAAGTCATAGCAACATCAATCTTAGAACATAGTGGATACTAGGGATCAAACCCTAACAAAACTAACTCGATTACATGATAAATCTCATCCAACCCATCACCGTCCAGCAAGCCTACGATGGAATTACTCACGCACGGTGGTGAGCATCATGAAATTGGTGATGGAGGAAGGTTGATGATGACGATGGCAACGGATTCCCCTCTCCAGAGCCCCGAACGGACTCCAAATCAGCCCTCCCGAGAGAGATTAGGGCTTGGCAGCGGCTCCGTATCGCAAAACGCGATGAATCCTTCTCTCTGATTTTTTTCTCCCCGGACGTGAATATATAGAGTTGGAGTTGAGGTCGGTGGAGCTCTAGGGGGCCCACGAGGCAGGGGGCGTGGGCCCCCTGGTCTTGATTCTTTCGCCAGTATTTTTTATTAATTCCAAAAATATTCTGTGTGAAGTTTCAGGTCATTCCGAGAACTTTTATTTCTGCACAAAAATAACACCATGGCAATTCTGCTGAAAACAGCATCAGTCCGGGTTAGTTCCATTCAAATCATGCGAGTTAGAGTCCAAAACAAGGGCAAAAGTTTTTGGAAAAGTAGATACGATGGAGACGTATCAATTGCAAGCAAAGAATAGATCTGACGAGAAAACAGCGAACAGAAAAGAGGGCGAATAAAACGGCAATTTTTTGTGAAGTGGGGGAGAGGAAAACGAGAGGCAAATGGAAAATAATGTAAATTGCAAGGAGATGAGATTTGTGATTAGGAACCTGGTATATGTTGAAGATCCTCCCCGGCAACGGCGCCAGAAATTCCTTTTGATGTCGCTTGAAGCTACGTTGGTATTTCCCCAAAGAGGAAGGGATGATGCAGCACAGCGGCGGTAGGTATTTCCCTCAGATATGAAACCAAGGTTATCGAACCAGTAGGAGAACCAAGAAACACAACGTAAACAGCCCCTGCACACAGATAACAAATCCTCGCAACCCGACGTGTTAAAGGGGTTGTCAATCCCTTCCGGGTACGGCGCCTCAAGATAGGCAAATGGACGTGAGATAAATTGTAGTAGATTGAATAATAGATCGCAAATAAAATAAAACACAGCAAGGTACTTTTGTATTTTTGGTTTAATAGATCTAAAAATAAATGCAAGAGAAAAGTAGAACGCAAAGGCAAATATATGAGAAAGAAGACCCGGGGGCCGTTGGTTTCACTAGTGGCTTCTCTCGAGAAAAATAGCAAACGGTGGGTAAACAAATTACTGTTGGGCAATTGATAGAACTTCGAATAATCATGACGATATCCAGGCAATGATCATTATATAGGCATCACGTCCAAGATTAGTAGACCGACTCCTGCCTGCATCTACTACTATTACTCTACACATCGACCGCTATCCAGCATGCATCTAGTGTATTAAGTTCATGGGAAAACGGAGTAATGCAATAAGAATGATGACATGATGTAGACAAGATCTACCTATGTAGAGATAGACCCCATTGTGTTATCCTTAGTAGCAACGATACATACGTGGCGATTCCCCTTCTATCACTGGGATCAAGCACCGTAAGATCAAACCCACTAAAAAGCATCTCTTCCCATTGCAAGATAAATAGATCAAGTTGGCCAAACAAAACCCAAATATCGGAGAAGAAATACGAGGCTATAAGCAATCATGCATATAAGAGATCAAAGAAACTCAAATAACTTTCATGGATATAAAAAGATATAACTGATCATAAACTTAAAGTTCATCAGATCCCAACAAACACACGCAAAAGAGTTACACCATATGGATCTCCAAGAGACCATTGTATTGAGAATTCAGCGAGAGAGAGGAAGCCATCTAGCTACTAACTACGGACCCAAAGGTCTACAAAGAACTACTCACGCATCATTGATACGTCTCCAACGTATCTATAATTTTTGATTGCTCCCTGCTATTATATATTCTGTTTCGGATGTTTAATGGGCTTATTTATACACTTTTATATTATTTTTGGGACTAACCTATTACCCAAGGCCCAGTGCAAATTGTTGTTTTTTTGCCTATTTCAGTGTTTCGCAGAAAAAGAATATCAAACGAAGTCCAAACGGAATGAAACCTTCGGGAGCGTGATTTTTAGAACAAACGTGATCCAGAGGACTTGGAGTGGACGTCAAGCAATCAACGAGGCAAGAGGCCACGAGGCAATGAAAACCTAATTCCACCACCGCAACCTTCTGTAGCCGTGAGATCCCATCTTGGGGCCTTTTCCGGCGCTCCGCCGAAGGGGGAATCGATCACGAAGGGCTTCTACATCAACACCATAGCCTCTCCGATGATGTGTGAGTAGTTTACCTCTGACCTTCAGGTCCATAGTTATTAGCTAGATGTCTTCTTCTCTCTCATTGGATCTCAATACAAAGTTCTCCTCGATCTTCTTGGAGATCTATTCGATGTAACTCTTTTTGGGGTGTGTTTGTTGAGATTATCTATGAACAATATTTGAATCTTCTCTGAATTCTTTTATGTATGATTGGTTATCTTTGCAAGTCTCTTCGAATTATCAGTTTGGTTTGGCCTACTAGATTGATCTTTCTTGCAATAGGAGAAGTGCTTAGCTTTGGGTTCAATCATGCGGTGCTCGATCCCAGTGACAATAGGGGAAACGACACGTATTGTATTGTTGCCATCGAGGATAAAAACATGGGGTTTATATCATATTGCATGAGTTTATCCCTCTACATCATGTCATCTTACCTAATGCGTTACTCTGTTCTTATGAACTTAATACTCCAGATGCATGCTGGATAGCGGTCGATGTGTGGAGTAATAGTAGTAGATGCAGGCAGAAGTCGGTCTACTTGTCGCGGACGTGATGCCTATATATATGATCATGCCTAGATATTCTCATAATTATGCACTTTTCTATCAATTGCTCGACAATAATTTGTTCACCCACCGTAATACCTATGCTATCTTGAGAGAAGCCACTAGTGAAACCTATGGCCCCCGGGTCTATTTTCCATCATATTAATCCCAACGAGCTATTTCCGTTGCCGTTTATTTTGCTTTCTTTACTTTTAGTCTTTATCATAAAAATACCAAAAATATTATCTTATCATCTCTATCAGATCTCACTTTTGTAAGTGGCCGTGAAGGGATTGACAACCCCTTTATCGCGTTGGTTGCAAGGTTCTTATTTGTTTGTGTAGGTACGAGGGACTTGCGTGTGGCCTCCTACTGGATTGATACCTTGTTCTCAAAAACTGAGGGAAATACTTACACTACTTTTCTGCATCACCCTTTCCTCTTCAAGGGAAAACCAACGCAGTGCTCAAGAGGTAGCAATCATCGGAGAGGCACCAATGGAGGTGGTGAACCCCATCCGAGATGGTGTCTAGATTGGATCTGGTGGTTCTGGACTCTGCGGCAGCTGGATGAATATTTCGCCGACTCCCCTAGGGTTTTGGGAATATTGGGGTATTTATAGAGCAAATAGGCGGCCCGGGGGGCACCCGAGGTGGGCACAACCCACCAGGGCAGGCCTGGGCCTCCCGGCGCGCCCTGGTGGGTTGTGCCCTCCTCGGGACATCCTCCAGGCGCAGCCAGGGCCCATTATGTTCCTTCTGGTCCCAAAAAATCTCTGTGAAGTTTTGTTGCATTTGGACTCCGTTTGATATTGATTTCCTACAATGTAAAAAACATGCAGAAAACAGCAACTGGCACTTGGCACTATGTCAATAGGTTAGTACCAAAAAATGATATAAAATGACTATAAAACATCCAAGATTGATAATATAACAGCATGGAACAATCAAAAATTATAGATACATTGGAGACGTATCAGTTGCTAGTAGTGCTGATTACTCCTTGTAGTTGATGCTAGTTGGTCTATTTGGTGGAAGATCATATGTTCAGATCCTTAATGATAATTAATACTTCTCTGATTATGAACATGAATATGCTTTGTGAGTAGTTAGTTTTGTTCCTGAGGACATGGGAGAAGTCTTGTTATAAGTAATCATGTGAATTTTGTATTCGTTCGATATTTTGATGAGATGTATGTTGTCTTTCCTCTAGTGGTGTTATGTGAACGTTGACTACATGACATTTCACCATTGTTTGGGCCTAGGGGAAGGCATTGGTAAGTAATAAGTAGATGATGGGTTGCTAGAGTGACAGAAGCTTAAACCCTAGTTTATGCGTTGCTTCATAAGGGGCTGATTTGGATCCATATGTTTCATGCTATGGTTGGATTTATCTTAATTCTTCTTTCATAGTTTCGGATGCTTGCGAGAGGGGTTAATCATAAGTGGGAGGCTTGTCCAAGGAAGGGCGGCACCCAAGCACCGGTCCACCCACATATCAAATTATCAAAGTAACGAACGCGAATCATATGAGCATGATGAAAACTAACTTGACAACAACTCCCATGTGTCCTCGGGACCGCCTTGCTTTATATAAGAGTTCATCCAGGCTTGTCCTTTGCTACAAAAAGGATTGGGCCACCTTGTTGCACCTTGATTAATTTTGTTACTTGTTACCCGTTACGATTTATCTTATCACAAAACTACCTGTTACCGATAATTTCAGTGTTTGCAAAGAATACCTTGCTGAAAACCGCTTGTCATTTCCTTCTGCTCCTCGTTGGGTTTGACACTCTTACTTATTGGAAGGACTACGATAGATCCCCTATACTTGTGGGTCATCACTGCTGAATGAAGGGAGTACGGGATGAGCTTTCGAGATTTGCCTTATTATTACTATGACAATACCTAGATCTATGTGTTTTTATGCCTATCTAAGGGCGTTAAACAATAGCGTTTGTTGGGAGGCAACTCGATTTTATTTTTTGTTCTTACTTTTTTGGTTCTGTTTTTCAATAAATAATTCATCTAGCCTCTAGTTAGATGTATTTTGGTGTTTTAATTAGTGTTTGTGCCAAGTAAGACCTTTGGGATGGCTTACGGTGATAGTTGATTTGATCTTGCTGAAAAACAGAAACTTTTGCGCCTAGTAAAATAATTCTAATTTTTAACAGAAGCGCGATAAAATACTAATTCTTCTTGTAGAAGATTAAGATACAAATTGCCTCAGTTGTCCTAATTTTTCAGAATTTTTGGAGTTACAAAAGTGTTTGGGGTATTCAGATTGCTACAGACTATTCTGTTTTTTGACAGATTCTATTTTCTATGTGTTGTTTGCTTATTTTGATGAATCTATGGGTAGTATCGATGGGTATGAACCATGGAGAAGTTGGAACACATTAGATATTACACCAATATAAATAAATAATGAGTTCACATCAGTACCAAAAGTGGTGATTTATTTTCTTATACTAACGTCGGTATGGGCAATTTCTTAAGTTCTTTGATTGATTCCGTCCCCGAGCAGATCTTATGAGATTTACTGTTGAGTTTTGTGTTGTGAAGGTTTTAAATTTTTGGGTAAAGATTTGATGGACTATGGAATAAAGAGGGGCAAGAGCCTAAGCTTGGGGATGCCCAAGGCACCCCAAGGTAATATTCAAGGACAACCAAAAGCCTAAGCTTGGGGATGCCCCGGATGGCATCCCCTCTTTCGTCTTCGTCTATCGGTAACTTTACTTGAGGCTATATTTTTATTCACCACATGATATGTGTTTTGCTTGGAGCGTCTTGTATGATATGAGTCTTTACTTTTTAGTTTGCCACAATCATCCCTTCTGTACACACCTTTTGAGAGGGATACACATGAATCATGATTTATTAGAATACTCTATGTGCTTCACTTATATCTCGTGAGCTAGGCAATTTTGCTCTAGTGCTTCACTTATACCTTTTTAGAGCACGGCGGTGGCTTTATTTTGTAGAAATTATTGAACTCTCATGCTTCACTTGTATTATTTTGAGAGTCTCTCTAAACAGCGAGGTAATTTGCTTTGGTTATGAATTTAGTCCTAATATGACAGGCATCATAGAGGGGTATAATAAAAACTTTCATATAAAGTGCATTGAATACTATGAGAAGTTTGATTCCTTATGATTGTTTGAGATATGAGGATGGTGATATTAGAGTCATACTAGTGAGTAATTGTGGATTGTAGAAATACTTGTGTTGAAGTTTGTGATTCCCGTAGCATGCACATATGGTGAACCGTTATGTAACGAAGTCGGAGCATGATTTATTTGTTGATTGTCTTCCTTATGAGTGGCGGACGGGGACGAGTGATGGTCTTTTCCTACTAATCTATCCCCCTAGGAGCATGCGCGTAGTACTTTGTTTCGATGACTAATAGATTTTTGCAATAAGTATGTGAGTTCTTTATGACTAATGTTGAGTCCATGGATTATACACACTCTCACCCTTCCACCATTGCTAGCCTCTCTAGTATCGCACAACTTTCACCGGTGCCATACACTCACCTTATACCTTCCTCAAAGCAGCCACCATACCTACCTATTATGGCATTTCCATAGCCATTCCGATATATATTGCCATGCAACTTTCCACCGTTCCGTTTTATTATGACACACTTCATCATTGTCATATTGCTTTGCACGATCATGTAGTTGACATAGTATTTGTGGCAAAGCCACCGTTCATATTTTTCATACATGTCACTCTTGAGTCATTGCACATCCCGGTACACCGCCGGAGGAATTCATATAGAGTCATATTTTGTTCTAAGTATCGAGTTGTAAGTAAATAAAAGTGTGATGATCTTCATTATTAGAGCATTGCCCCATGTGAGGAAAAATAAAAGAGGCCAAAGAAGCCAACAAAAAAGAGAGAAAAGAGAGAAGGGGCAATGTTACTATCCTTTTTCCACACTTGTTGTGCTTCAAAGTAGCACCATGATCTTCATGATAGAGAGTCTCCTATGTTGTCACTTTCATATACTAGTGGGAATTTTTCCTTATAGAACTTGGCTTGTATATTCCAACGATGGGATTCCTCAAATTGCCCTAGGTCTTCGTGAGCAAGCAAGTTGGATGCACACCCACTTAGTTTTCTTTTGAGCTTTCATAAACTTATAGCTCTAGTGCATCCGTTGCATGGCAATCCCTACTCACTCACATTGATATCTATTGATGGGCATCTCCATAGCCCGTTGATACGCCTAGTTGATGTGAGACTATCTCCTTCTTTTTGTCTTCCCCACAATCACCATATTCTATTCCAACTATAGTGTTATGTCCATGGCTCACCTCATGTATTGCGTGAACGTTGAAAAGGTTTGAGAACATCAAAAGTATGAAACAATTGCTTGGCTTGTCATCGAGGTTGTGCATGATTTCAATATTTTGTGTGATGAAGATGGAGCATAGCCAGACTATATGATTTTGTAGGGATAAGCTTTCTTTGGCCATGTTATATTGAGAAGACATAATTGCTTTGTTAGTATGCTTGAAGTATTATCGTTTTTATGTCAACATTAAACTTTTGTTTTGAATCTTATGGATCCGAACATTCATGCCACAATCAAGAAAATTACATGGATGGATATGTTAGGTAGCATTCCACATCAAAAATTCTGTTTTTATCATTTACCTACTCGAGGACGAGCAGGAATTAAGCTTGGGGATGCTTGATATGTCTCCAACGTATCTATAAATTTTGATTGTTCCATGCTCTTATATTATCTATTTTGGATGTTTTATATGCATTAATATGCTATTTTATATTATTTTTGGGACTAACTTATTAATCTAGAGCCCAGTGCCAATTTCTGTTTTTCCTTGTTTTTGAGCTTCGCAGAAAAGGAATACTAAATGGAGTCCAAACGGAATAAAACTTCACGATGATTTTTCTTGGACTAGAAGACACCCAGGGGACTTGGAGTGCAAGTCAGAAGAGCCACGAGGCGGCGACAAGGGTGGAGGGTGTGCCCAGGGGGGTAGGACGTGCCCCGCTACCTTCTGGGCCCCTCGTGACCCCCCCAACCTAGATCTTCCTCCTATATATTCACATATATTCCAGAAACACCAGAAGTATCCACGAAAACACTTTTCCACCGCCGCAACCTTCTGTTCCTGTGAGATCCCATCTTGGGGCCTTTTCCGGCATCCTGCCAGAGGGGGATTTGATCACGGAGGGCATCTACATCAACTCTATTGCCCTTCCGATGAAGCGTGAGTAGTTTACCACAGACCTACGGGTCCATAGCTAGTATCTAGATGGATTCTTCTCTCTCTTTGATTCTCAATACCATGTTCTCCTCGATGTTCTTGGAGATCTATCCGATGTAATCTTCTTTTGCGGTGTGTTTGTCGAGATCCGATGAATTGTGGATTTATGATCAGCTTATCTATGAGTATTATTTGAATCTTTTCTTAATTCTTATATGCATGATTTGATATCTTTGTATTTCTCTTCGAATTGTCGGTTTGGTTTGGCCAACTATATTGGTTTTTCTTGCAATGGGATAGGTGCTTAGCTTTGGGTTCAACCTTGCGTGATTTCACCCAGCGACAAAGTAGGGGTAGCGAGACATGTATTGAATTAATTGGTGCCATCGAGGATAAAAAGATGGGGTTTACATCATATTGCATGAGTTTATTCCTCTACATCATGTCATCTTACTTAAGGCGTTACTCCGTTCTTTATGAACTTAATACTCTAGATGCATGCTGGATAGTGGTCGATGTGTGGAGTAATAGTAGTAGATGCAGGCACGAGTCGGTCTACTTGACACAGACGTGATGCCTATATTACATAATCATTGCCTTGGATATCGTCATAACTCTGCACTTTTCTATCAATTGCTCGACATTAATTTGTTCACCTCGCCGTATTATTTGCCTTTATGAGAGAAGCCTCTAGTGAAACCTATGGCCCTCGGGTCTATTTTCCATCATATTAGTTTATGATCTACTATTTTGCAATCTTTTATTTTTAGATCTATAAACTAAAAAAACCAAAAATATTTTATCTTTTATTTATCTATCTCTATCAGATCTCACTTTTGCAAGTGACCGTGAAGGGATTGACAACCCCTTTATTGCATTGGGTGCAAGTGTGTGATTGTTTGTGCAGGTATTGGTGATTTGCTCATTCTTCTCCTACTGGATTGATACCTTGGTTCTTAACTGAGGGAAATACTTATCTCTACTGTGCTGCATCACCCTTTCCTCTTCGAGGGAAAAACCAACGCAAGCTCAAGAAGTAGCACTTGATTACCGTGAAGTTCAAAAAAACCTCAATCACCACAATAAGATAAGATCCGTTTCACCTCTCTCTTCTCACAGTGAAAACCCTAGCTGCCACTTCCTCGCATCTCCCATTTCCCACACTTGCGCCCCCTCCTCTTCCATCGGAGCCATCATCCACCATCCCTCGCATTGCTGGTAGCAAGGCTCACCTCTCCGCCATCGACGAGCTCGCCACTGTCCACCTTCTCGGTATGTGTATCTTGACATGCCTCCTTGATGAGCCGCTGCCTTCATCCGCAATGTTAGTATCCCTCTCTTCCACGGGCCCTCACTATCGCCGTCGTCCTCCTCCTTGCTTGCGGTTGTATCGTCGTTCTCCTCATTGGTGGCCTCCTCTTCCTCCTCCCCATTGGCGTTTCTAGAGCATCTCTCTAAATGAGAAGGTCCTTACATTATCGAGGAGGTTTATCACTCCGGTGCCATCAAGATCAACAACGCCGAGGGCACCATCCCGAAGGTGGGGCAAAGAATCAAACATTATATCTCAGGTACTCCCATAAATGTTGAAACCAATATTATTAATACCATAGCATCGGAGGAGTACATAAGGGATATCTACCAGAATGTTTCAGACTCCTAAAAGGAATAGGTATGTGGTACGGTAAGTAAACCAACTCCAAAACTTTTCCAAAAGCAGTTTTACTCCGTTTTGGAATATTTAAAAAATTAGGAAAATAAAAAGTAGTCCGAGAAGTGCATGAGGAGGCGACAAGCCCTAGGGGCGCGCCTTCCTGGCTTGTGTCCACCTCGTGTGCCCCCATACTCCATTTTCTTATAGTACACTCCTTTTGGTTGGTAAAAATTCATTATATAATCTCCAAAAGGTTTTGACCATCGTACCATGGCAAAATCCTCTGTTCTTGTTTCGAGCTGTTTCTCTGACAGATCTAGATCGCTATGACATCTCCAAGTGCCCCCAAGCACAAGTTTTTCGAGAAGGCCATCAACCCTTACCTCGTGGAGGTGCTGCAACACCCTCAAGCCATCGAGATGCATGAGGGTGTGCCCCACATCCGTGATGTTCAAGGACCAAGGAGGACCGGAAGCGTGGAGTCCAAGCTCGAAGCGGTGGAGCAAGAGGTGTTCAAGTGCAAAGAGATGGTGGAGCACGGACTCAACGCTAATCACTCCATGACCGCGGACTTTACCCGTGACCACAAGCTGGATGCTAGTGAGATTGGGAAGGCCATCTTCAAGCTTCATGAGAAGAACAAACATCTCCAAGCCCAGATCTATGACCTGCAAAACCAAAACTGTGAGTATGAATATAGATTTAAGATGATGAGTTTGGCTACAGATTTGAGGATCCCGGAGACTCGTTCATCTTTCTATGATGGTGAACCTATGCCTTGGAAGATGGAGGACAAGCCTACAACATCATCAACTCCATCATCACCACCTCCGAAGAAAGAGATCTAAATACATGGGTATGGGTACTCCCCTCGGCAACTACCAAACTTGGGGGAGGTGCCCTGGTATCGTATCACCATCACATCTTTACCTTTATTGTTTTTCTTAGTTCGATCCTTTTGGTTATATCTTGATCTAATAGAATATATTTTTAGTATGATCTAGCTTTGAGTTTTGCTTTACGTTCTATCTATGTAATCGATTTTGTGACCTATATAATAAAGAGTAGTTCTGAGCTAAGGGCTTTGCTTTTTGTTTTGATCTTGAGGGAAAAAGAAAAGAATAAAAAGAGATAAAAAGATTATATAATGATCTTATGAAGAGTGATGACTTCACATATAAAGAGTATGATGAATAAAATTTGTTGAGAGTTGACAAACATAGTTTTGGTCATTGCTGCAATTAATAGGAAGTAATAAAGAAAGTGAGGTCTCACATATAAATATACTATCTTGGACATCTTTTGTGATTGTGAGCACTCATTAAAATATTACATGCTAAAAAGTTGATGTTGGACAAGGAAGACAACATAATAGGTTATGTTTTCTTATATCCGAATATAAGTTATATTTTCATGGATCCTCCAACATGTTGAGGTTGCTTCTCATCCCATGCTAGCCAAATCTTTTGCACCAAGTAGAGATACTACTTGTGCATCCAAATATCCCTCAACCCAGTTTTGCCATGAGAGTCCACCATACCTACCTATGGATTGAGTAAGATCCTTCAATTAAGTTGCCATCGGTGCAAGCAATAAAAATTGTTCTCTAAATATGTATGATCTTTTAGTGTGAGGAAAATAAGCTTTATACGAACCTGTGATATGGAAGAAATAAAAGCGACGGACTGCATAATAAAGTTCTCAATCACAAGCGGCAATATAAAGTGACATTATTTTGCATTAAGATTTTGTGCATCCAACCATAAAAGCGCATGACAACCTCTGCTTTCCTCTCCTTTGCGAAGGGCCTATCTTTTACTTTTATCTTCTAACCTTATAAAAGAGTCATGGTGATCATCACCTTTCCTTTTTACACTTTTTCTTTTTGGCAAGCACTATGTGTTGGAGAAGATCCAGATATATATCCACTCGGATGTAAGTTATCATAAAGTATTATTGTTGACATTATCCTTGAGGTAAGAGGTTGGGAGGCGAAACTATAAGCCCCTGTCTTTCTTTGTGTCCGACTGAGGCTTTGAACTCAAAAATGTCGTGTGAGTGTTAACAATTATAAAAGACTAAATGATAGTTGAGTATGTGAACTTGCTGAAAAGCTCTTACATTGACTCCTTCCGATATTATGATAAATTGCAATTGCTTCAATGACTGAGATCTTAGTTTGTTAGTTTCCGATAAAGTTTCTGATTCATACTTTATCTTGTGAACAAATTATTACTTTAGCATAAGAGATTATATGACAACATATGTTGTTGTTCTAAAGATGATCATGATTCCCTCATGTCCGTATTTTATTTTATCAACACCTCTATCTCTAAACATGTGGACATATTATCGATTTCGGCTTTCGCTTGAGGACAAGCGAGGTCTAAGTTTGGGGAAGTTGATACGTCCATTTTGCATCATGCTTTTATATTGATATTTATTGCATTATGAGTTGTTATTACACATTATGGTACAATACTTATGCCTTTCTCTCTTATTTTACAAGGTTTACATGAAGAGGGAGAATGCCGACAGCTGGAATTCTAGACCGGAAAGGAGCAAATCTAAGAGACCTATTCTGCACAACTTCAAAAGTCCTGAAAATTTACGGAGCTTTTTTTTGGAATATATAAAAAATATTGGGCGAAGAAATACTAGAGGGGGACCCACCAGGTGGCCACAAGTCTGGGGGGCGTGCCCTACCCCCCTGGGCGCTCCTCTAGGGCTTGTGAGCCCCCAGGCAGGTCTCCGGTGCCCATCTTCTGCTATATGGAGGGTTTTGACCTGGAAAAAATCATAAGAAAGGTTTCGTGACGGAACGCCGCCGTCTCGAGGCGGAACCTGAGCAGAAGCAATCTAGGGCTCTGGCGGAGGTGTTCTGCCGGGGAAACTTCCCTCCGGGAGGGGAAAATCGAAGCCATCGTCATCACCAACGATCCTCTCATCGAGAGGGGGTCAATCTCCATCAACATCTTCACCAGCACCATCTCCTCTCAAACCTTAGTTCATCTCTTGTATCCGATCTTTCTACTCCTATAAAAGACACAGTTGGTGGTGATGGTGTGCCTGCCTTCTAACCATCTCATCCATCAAATATGAAATGGACGATTTAGATGACACTCAATACAAAATGCATACATTCTTCCCAACTCATTCAGCCCCTCCAGGGTTCGAGACCTGACGACAAGAGGACCTGACGAGGGTACCTCTGTGCCGCAATCAGAGCTCGGGCATTCTTCTGGCCAAGCCGGTGCGCAACATAACACCCCTGGCCCCTCTCCTCCACATGGAGCCCTTTGAATCCCTATAGCAGCGGCTTGTTCTGCTAATGCATGAATGACTAAAGAACGTCTGGTGGTGGTGCAATGGTGCGATTGGCTGCTCATATCCGTCATCTTCTCTTCCCCAATTCTTCCAATCCTATGCATGACAGCATGAGTGGGGCAGTGGAAAGGCATTTGGCTTGTGGCAGGATTGGGTTTGGTACTTTGATTTTTGTAGACGGCGCTGGTGCACTTGTTCAGCTTCGTCGGGTGAAGACGGCACTGCAGGAGGCGGCGGGTGGCATGGGTGGATCCCCTGCTGATGCGGCATAATATAGAAGGTTAAATCGCATGCGGAGGATGACTTGCGACTCTATAAAGAAGTGGTGCCCGTGATGGTGCCCCATCAGTCTTCAGTTTGCTAGATCTTTCTAGAAAAATCTGTGTGCGGTGTATTATCCTTATCTGTTTTTTTCAGAAATCCTTATGTGTTTGTTTACGGCACATGGTTACCTTTCTAGAGAAAACAATAGAAATATATGGAGAAGTCTCTAACACTACAGATTGTTCCTTGTCCTCACCGTAGAACCTTCCAATCTCTAGCAAGCCTACACATTGTTCATGATGATTTATTAAATCCGTCCATCCCCTGTTGTCATTAGTTAGAAGAAAAACAATCTGACTATGCTTTTATAGGTGAGTGTTAGATCATGTCTGTTCAATATAAACCTTTGATATATTCCCAAAACTTTACGGATTCCATTTTGACCTCTAAGTTTAACACTGCTTTTTTAGTGATATTCAATAATACTTGATATATACGTGTTGTAGATATTGTTATTTCCAAAAATAATGCATTAATGCTTAATGCTCTTCTGTGTGTGATTGGTTGGTGGGTGATATATGCAAGGTCAAAAATATTACGTGTGTTGTTTGATAAATTTGTTGGATATATAATATTATTATATTTGCTTGTCCCGTAGCAACGCACGGGCATCAAACTAGTTTGTCTCAAAACCTCAGATTGGTACCTGTGGGTTGCTAGTAGTGTTGATTACTCCTTGTAGTTGATGCTAGTTGGTTTATTCGGTGGAAGATCATATGTTCATATCCTTAATGATATTTATTACCCCTCTGATTATGAACATGAATATGCTTTGTGAGTAGTTATGTTTGTTCCTGAGGACATGGGAGAAGTATTGTTATAAGTAATCATGTGAATTTGGTATTCGTTCGATATTTTGATGAGATGTATGTTGCCTTTCCTCTAGTGGTGTTATGTGAACGTCGACTACATGGCACTTCACCATGATTTGGGCCTAGGGGAAGGCATTGTGAAGTAATAAGTAGATGATGGGTTGATAGAGAGACAGAAGGTTAAACCCTAATTTATGCGTTGCTTCGTAAGGGGCTGATTTGGATCCACATGTTTCATGCTATGGTTAGATTTATCTTAATTCTTCTTTCGTAGTAGCGGATGAAGGAAATATGCCCTAGAGGCAATAATAAAGTTGTTATTTATATTTCCTTATATCATGATAAATGTTTATTATTCATGCTAGAATTGTATTAACTGGAAACTTAGTACAAGTGTGAATACATAGACAAAACAGAGTGTCCCTAGTATGCCTCTACTTGACTAGCTCGTTAATCAAAGATGGTTAAGTTTCCTGACCATAGACATGTGTTGTCATTTGATCAACGGGATCACATCATTAGAGAATGATGTGATGGACAAGACCCATCCGTTAGCTTAGCATAATGATCATTTAGTTTTATTGCTATTGCTTTCTTCATGACTTATACATGTTCCTCTAACTATGAGATTATGCAACTCCCGAATATCGGAGGAACACCTTGTGTGCTATCAAACGTCACAACATAACTGGGTGATTATAAAGATGCTCTGCAGGTGTCCCCGAAGGTGTTTGTTGGGTTGGCATAGATCAAGATTAGGATTTGTCACTCCGTGTATCGGAGAGGTATCTCTGGGCCCTCTCGGTAATGCACATCACGATAAGCCTTGCAAGCAATGTGACTAATGAGTCAGTTACGGGATGATACATTACGGAATGAGTAAAGAGACTTGCCGGTAACGAGATTGAACTAGGTATGATGATACCGACGATCGAACCTCGGGCAAGTAACATACCGATGACAAAGGGAATAACGTATGTCGTTATGCGGTTTGATCGATAAAGATCTTCGTAGAATATGTAGGAGCCAATATGAGCATCCAGGTTTCGCTATTGGTTATTTACCGGAGATGTGTCTCGGTCATGTCTACATAGTTCTCGAACCCGCAGGGTCCGCACGCTTAACGTTCGATGACGATTTGTATTATGAGTTATGTGTTTTGGTGATCGAGGTTTGTTTGGAGTCCTGGATGAGATCACGGACATGACGAGGAGTCTCGATGGTCGAGAGGTAAAGATTGATATATTGGAAGGTTATATACGGACACCGGAATGGTTCCGAAGAAGATCGGGGATTTTTTGGAGCACTAGGAGGTTACCGGAACCCCCCTGGGAAAGTTAATGGGCCTATTGGGCCATAGTGGAGGAGAGTAGGCAGGCCACACGAGGTGGCGCGCGCCCCCCTTGCCCCAATCCGAATTGGACAAGGGGACGGGGTGCGGCCCCCCCTCTTTCCTTCTCCCTCTCCCTCCATTCCCTTTTCCCCCTCTCCGTTGGAAGGAAAGGGGGGGCGAATCCTACAAGGAACGGAGTCCTAGTAGGACTCCCCCCTCATGGCGCGCCCCCCTTGGGACGGCCTCCTCCTCTCCCCCTCCTTTATATACATGGGCAGGGGGCACCCCAAAGACACAACAGTTGTTTCTTAGCCGTGTGCCGTGCCCCCCTCCACAGTTTACCACCTTGGTCATATTGTCGTAGTGCTTAGGCGAAGCCCTACGCAGATCACATCACCAACACCGTCGCCACGCCGTCGTGCTGACGGAACTCTCCCTCGACCCTCTACTGGATCAAGAGCTCGAGGGACGTCATCGTGCTGAACGTGTGCTGAAGACGGATGTGCCGTACGTTCGGTACTTGGATCGGTTGGATCATGAAGACGTTCGACTACATCAACCGCGTTAACTAACGCTTCCGCTTTCGGTCTACGAGGGTACGTGGACACACTCTCCCCGCTCGTTGCTATGCTTCTCCTATATAGATCTTGCGTGATCGTAGGATTTTTTTTGAATTACTGCATTCCCCAAAAGTGGCATCGGAGCCAAGTCTATGCGTAGATGATATGCACGAGTAGAACACAAAGAGTTGTGGGCGATAATAGTCATACTGCTTACCACCAACATCTTACTTTGATTCGGCGGTATTGTTGGATGAAGCAGCCCGGACCGACATTACATGACCACGTTCATGAGACTGGTTCTACCGACGTGCTTCGCACACAGGTGGCTAGCGGGTGTCTGTTTCTCCAACTTTAGTTGAATCGAGTTTGACTACGGCCAGACCTTGTTGAAGGTTAAAACAACACACTTGATGAAAAATCGTTGTGGTTTTGATGCGTAGGTAAGAACGGTTCTTGCTAGAAGCCCGTAGCAGCCACGTAAAACTTACAACAACAAAGTAGAGAACGTCTAACTTGTTTTTGCAGGGCATGTTGTGGTGTGATATGGTCAAGACGTGATGAGATATAAATTTTTGTATGAGATGATCATGTTTTGTAACAGTTATCGGCAACTGGCAGGAGCCTTATGGTTGTCACTTTATTGTATGAAACGCAATCGCCATGTAATTGCTTTACTTTATCACTAAGCAGTAGCAATAGTCGTAGAAGCAATAGTTGGCGAGACGACAACGATGCTACGATGGAGATCAAGGTGTCAAGCCGGTGATGATGGAGATCATGACGGTGCTTTGGAGATGGAGATCAAAGGCACAAGATGATGATGGACATATCATGTCACATATTTTGATTGCATGTGATGTTTATCTTTTAATCTTATTTTGCTTAGTTCGGCGGTAGCATTATAAGATGATCCCTCACTAAATTTCAAGGTATAAGTCCCTGAGTATGCACCGTTGCTACAGTTCGTCGTGCCGAGACACCACGTGATGATCGGGTGTGATAAGCTCTACGTTCACATACAACGGGTGCAAGCCAGTTTTTGCACATGCAGAATACTCAGGTTAAACTTGACGAGCCTAGCATATGCAGATATGGCCTCGGAACACTGAGACCGAAAGGTCGAACGTGAATCATATAGTAGATATGATCAACATAGTGATGTTCACCATTGAAAACTACTCCATCTCACGTGATGATCGGACATGGTTTAGTTGATATGGATCACGTGATCATTTAGATGCCTATAGGGATGTCTATCTAAGTGGGAGTTCTTAAGTAATATGATTAATTGAACTTTAATTTATCATGAACTTAGCACCTGATAGTTTTTGCATGTCTATATTGTTGTAGATCAATGGCCCGTGCTACTGTTCCCTTGAATTTTAATGCCTTCCTAGAGAAAGCTAAGTTGAAATATGATGGTAGCAACTACACGGACTGGGTTCGTAACTTGAGGATTATCCTCATTGCTGCACAAAATAATTACGTCCTGGAAGCACCGCTAGGTGCAAGACCCGCTGCAGGAGCAACTCCGGACGTTATGAACGTCTGGCAGAGCAAAGCTGATGACTACTCGATAGTTCAGTGTGCCATGCTTTACGGCTTAGAATCAGGACTTCAAAGACGTTTTGAACGTCATGGAGCATATGAGATGTTCCAGGAGTTGAAGTTAATATTTCAAGCAAATGCCTGAATTGAGAGATATGAAGTCTCCAATAAGTTCTATAGCTGCAAGATGGAGGAGAATAGTTCTGTCAGTGAACATATACTCAGAATGTCTGGGTACCACAACCACTTGACTCAACTGGGAGTTAATCTTCCTGATGATAGTGTCATTGACAGAGTTCTTCAATCACTGCCACTAAGCTATAAAAGCTTCATGATGAACTATAATATGCAAGGGATGGATAAGACAATTCCCGAGCTCTTAGTGATGCTAAAGGCTGCGAAGGTAGAAATCAAGAAGGAGCATCAAGTGTTGATGGTTAACAAGACCACTAGTTTCAAGAAAAAGGGCAAAGGGAAGAAGGGGAACTTCAAGAAGAACGGGAAGCAAGTTGCTGCTCAAGTGAAGAAGCCCAAGTCTGGACCTAAGCCTGAAACTGAGTGCTTCTACTGCAAAGGGAATGGTCACTGGAAGCGGAACTGCCCCAAGTATTTGGCGGATAAGAAGGATGACAAAGTGAAAGGTATATTTGATATACATGTTATTGATGTGTACCTTACTAATGCTCGTAGTAGCGCCTGGGTATTTGATACTGGTTCTGTTGCTCATATTTGCAACTCGAAACAGGGGCTATGGATTAAACGAAGATTTTCTAAGGACGAGGTGACAATGCGCATGGGAAATGGTTCCAAAGTTGATGTGATCGCCGTCGGCACACTACCTCTACATCTACCTTCGGGATTAGTTTTAGACCTGAATAATTGTTATTTGGTGCCAGCGTTGAGCATGAACATTATATCTGGATCTTGTTTGATGCGAGACGGTTATTCATTTAAATCAGATAATAATGGTTGTTCTATTTATATGAGTAATATATTTTATGGTCATGCACCCTTGATGAGTGGTCTATTTTTATTGAATCTCGATTGTAGTGATACACATATTCATAATATTGAAGCCAAAAGATGCAAAGTTAATAATGATAGTGCAACTTATTTGTGGCACTGCCGTTTAGGTCATATTGGTGTAAAGCGCATGAAGAAACTCCATACTGATGGGCTTTTGGAATCACTTGATGCTTGCGAACAATGCCTCATGGGTAAGATGATTAAGGATCCGTTCTCCGGAACAATGGAGCGAGCAACAGACTTGTTGGAAATAATACATACTGATGTATGCGGTCCGATGAGTGTTGAGGCTCGCGGCGGGTATCGTTATTTTCTGACCTTCACAGATGATTTGAGCAGATATGGGTATATCTACTTGATGAAACATAAGTCTGGAACATTTGAAAAGTTCAAAGAATTTCAGAGTGAAGTGGAAAATCATCATAACAGGAAAATAAAGTTTCTACGATCTAATCGTGGAGGTGAATATTTGAGTTATGAGTTTGGTCTTCATTTGAAACAATGTGGAATAGTTTCGCAACTCACGCCACCTGGAACACCACAGCGTAATGGTGTGACCGAACGTCGTAACCGTTCTTTATTAGATATGGTGCGATCTATGATGTCCCTTACCGATTTACCACTATCGTTTTGTGGTTATGCTTTAGAGATGGTTGCATTCATGTTAAATAGGGCACCATCTAAATCCGTTGAGACGACACCATATGAACTTTGGTTTGGCAAGAAACCTAAGCTGTCGTTTCTTAAAGTTTGGGGCTGCGATGCTTATGTGAAAAAGCTTCAACCTGATAAGCTCAAACCCAAATCGGAGAAATGCGTCTTCATAGGATACCCAATGGAGACTGTTGGGTACACCTTCTATCACATATCTGAAGGCAAGATATTCATTGCTAAGAATGGATCCTTTCTAGAGAAGGAGTTTCTCTCGAAAGAAGTGAGTGGGAGGAAAGTAGAACTTGATGAGGTAATTGTACCTTCTCCCGAATTGGAAAGTAGTTCATCACAGAAATCAGTTCCAGTGATTCCTACACCAATTAGTGAGGAAGCTAATGATGAAGATCATGAAACTTCAGATCAAGTTACTACCGAACCTCGTAGGTCAACCAGAGTATGTTCCGCACCAGAGTGGTACGGTAATCCTGTTCTGGAAGTCATGTTACTAGACCATGACGAACCTACGAACTATGAGGAAGCGATGATGAGCCCAGATTCTGCAAAATGGCTTGAGGCCATGAAATCTGAGATGGGATCCATGTATGAGAACAAAGTGTGGACTTTGGTTGACTTGCCCGATGATCGGCAAGCCATAGAGAATAAATGGATCTTCAAGAAGAAGACTGACGCTGACGGTAATGTTACTGTCTACAAAGCTCGACTTGTTGCGAAAGGTTTTCGACAAGTTCAAGGAGTTGACTACGATGAGACCTTCTCACCCGTAGCGATGCTTAAGTCTGTCCGAATCATGTTAGCAATTGCCGCATTTTATGATTATGAAATTTGGCAAATGGATGTCAAAACTGCATTCCTTAATGGATATCTTAAAGAAGAGTTGTATATGATGCAACCAGAAGGTTTTGTCGATCCTAAAGGTGCTAACAAAGTGTGCAAGCTCCAGCGATCCATTTATGGACTGGTGCAAGCATCTCGGAGTTGGAATATACGCTTTGATAGTGTGATCAAAGCATATGGTTTTATACAGACTTTTGGAGAAGCCTGTATTTACAAGAAAGTGAGTGGGAGCTCTGTAGCATTTCTGATATTATATGTGGATGACATATTGTTGATCGGAAATGATATAGAATTTCTGGATAGCATAAAAGGATACTTGAATAAGAATTTTTCAATGAAAGACCTCGGTGAAGCTGCTTATATATTGGGCATCAAGATCTATAGAGATAGATCAAGACGCTTAATTGGACTTTCACAAAGCACATACCTTGATAAAGTTTTGAAGAAGTTCAAAATGGATCAGTCAAAGAAAGGGTTCTTGCCTGTGTTACAAGGTGTGAAGTTGAGTCAGACTCAATGCCCGACCACTACAGAAGATAGAGAGAAAATGAAAGTCATTCCCTATGCCTCAGCCATAGGTTCTATCATGTATGCAATGTTGTGTACCAGACCTGATGTGTGCCTTGCTATAAGTTTAGCAGGGAGGTACCAAAGTAATCCAGGAGTGGATCACTGGACAGCGGTCAAGAACATCCTGAAATACCTGAAAAGGACTAAGGATATGTTTCTCGTTTATGGAGGTGACAAAGAGCTCGTCGTAAATGGTTACGTCGATGCAAGCTTTGACACTGATCCGGATGACTCTAAGTCGCAAACCGGATACGTATTTATATTGAATGGTGGAGCTGTCAGTTGGTGCAGTTCCAAGCAGAGCGTCGTGGCGGGATCTACGTGTGAAGCGGAGTACATAGCTGCTTCGGAAGCAGCAAATGAAGGAGTCTGGATGAAGGAGTTCATATCCGATCTAGGTGTAATACCTATTGCATCGGGTCCAATGAAAATCTTTTGTGACAATACTGGAGCAATTGCCTTGGCGAAGGAATCCAGATTTCACAAGAGAACCAAACACATCAAGAGACGCTTCAATTCCATCCACGATCAAGTCAAGGAGGGAGACATAGAGATTTGCAAAATACATACGGATCTGAATGTTGCAGACCCGTTGACTAAGCCTCTTCCACGAGCAAAACATGATCAACACCAAGACTCCATGGGTGTTAGAATCATTACTGTGTAATCTTGATAATTGACTCTAGTGCAAGTGGGAGACTGAAGGAAATATGCCCTGGAGGCAATAATAAAGTTGTTATTTAGATTTCCTTATATCATGATAAATGTTTATTATTCATGCTAGAATTGTATTAACCGGAAACTTAGTACATGTGTGAATACATAGACAAAACAGAGTGTCCCTAGTATGCCTCTACTTGACTAGCTCGTTAATCAAAGATGGTTAAGTTTCCTGACCATAGACATGTGTTGTCATTTGATCAATGGGATCACATCATTAGAGAATGATGTGATGGACAAGACCCATCTATTAGCTTAGCATAATGATCGTTTAGTTTTATTGCTATTGCTTTCTTCATGACTTATGCATGTTCCTCTAACTATGAGATTATGCAACTCCCGAGTACCGGAGGAACACCTTGTGTGCTATCAAACGTCACAACGTAACAGGGTGATTATAGAGATGCTCTACAGGTGTCTCCGAAGGTGTTTATTGGGTTGGCATAGATCAAGATTAGGATTTGTCACTCCGTGTATCGGAGAGGTATCTCTGGGCCCTCTCGGTAATGCACATCACAATAAGCCTTGCAAGCAATGTGACTAATGAGTTAGTTACGGGATGATACATTACAGAATGAGTAAAGAGACTTGCCGGTAACGATATTGAACTAGGTATGATGATACCGACGGTCGAATCTCGGGCAAGTAACATACCGATGACAAAGGGAATAACGTATGTCGTTATGCGGTTTGACCGATAAAGATCTTCGTAGAATATGTAGGAGCCAATATGAGCATCCAGGTTCCGCTATTGATTATTGACTGAAGATGTGTCTCGGTCATGTCTACATAGTTCTCGAACACGTAGGGTCCGCACGCTTAACGTTCGATGACGATTTGTATTATGAGTTATGTGTTTTGGTGACCGAAGTTTGTTCGGAGTCCCGGATGAGATCACGGACATGACGAGGAGTCTCGAAATGGTCGAGAGGTAAAGATGGATATATTGGAAGGTTATATACAGACACCGAAATGGTTCCGAAGAAGATCAGGGATTTTTTGGATTACTAGGAGGTTACCGAAACCCCCCGGGAAAGTTAATGGGCCTATTGGGCCATAGTGGAGGAGAGGAGGCAGGCCACAGGAGGTGGCGCGCGCCCCCCTTGCCCCAATCCGTATTGGACAAGGGGAGGGAGCGCGGCCCCCCTCTTTCCTTCTCCCTCTCCCTCCTTTCCCCTTTCCCCCTCTCCGTTGGAAGGAAAGGGGGGCGAATCCTACTAGGAACGGAGTCCTAGTAGGACTCCCCCCTCATGGCCCCCCCTTGGGCTGACCTCCTCCTCCCCCTCCTTCATATACGTGGGCAGGGGGCACCCCAAAGACACAACAGTTGTTTCTTAGCCGTGTGCGGTGCCCCCCTCCACAGTTTACCACCTTGGTCATATTGTCGTAGTGCTTAGGCGAAGCCCTGCACGGATCACATCACCAACACCGTCGCCACGCCGTCGTGCTGACGGAACTCTCCCTCAACCCTCTACTGGATCAAGAGCTCGAGGGACGTCATCATGCTGAACGTGTGCTGAACACGGATGTGCCGCACGTTCGGTACTTGGATCGGTTGGATCGTGAAGACGTTCAACTACATCAACCGCGTTAACTAACGCTTCCGCTTTCGGTCTACGAGGGTACGTGGACACACTCTCCCCGCTCGTTGCTATGCTTCTCCTAGATAGATCTTGCGTGATCGTAGGAATTTTTTTGAATTACTACATTCCCCAACAGCGGATGCTTGCGAGAGTAGTTAATCATAAGTGGGAGGCTTGTCCAAGTAAGAACAACACCCAAGCACCGGTCCACCCACATGTCAAACTATCAAAGTAACGAAGCGAATCATATGAGCATGATGAAAACTAACTTGACAATAATTCCCATGTGTCCTCGGGAGCGCTTTGCTTTATATAAGAGTTCGTCCAGGTTTGTCCTTTGCTACAAAAAGTATTGGGCCACCTTGCTGCACTTTTGTTACACTTGTTACTTGTTACCCGTTACGAATTATCTTATCGCACACCTATTTGTTACCGATAATTTCAGTGCTTGCAGAGAATACCTTACTGAAAACCGCTTGTCAGTTCCTTCTGCCCCTCGTTGGGTTCGACACTCTTACTTATCAAAAGGACGATGATAGATCTCCTATACTTGTGGGTTATCAGCAGTTCAGTTTTTACGCCCACGAGCGGGCAAAACACCGGCAGCGGATCCCTCGCCAATATATTGGCGCACTAGCTATTGGCAGGACGGGTGCGGGTGTGATCCAAACAGCCCCATAACGACAATGGTTGAGGAATTGCTTGACACAGAGAATGGGAATTGGGATATGCATGCAGATGCATGCTGAAAAATTTGTTGAGCCAGATGTGTGCATGATCACTATAATCCTACTTGGAAGAGCATATGAGGACATGTGGGCGTGGCACCCATACATGCTGGGAAATTTCTTCGTCATGTTAGCTTACAAATTGATTTTGGAACTCATACGAGATATTGAATCAACCTCGAACTCGGGAGGACCGGATAAGATTTTTTGGAAGAAATTGTGCCGGAACTCGTACCCCCCGAAGTATGGATTTTTTTGGTGGCGTGTGATTAAGGTTTTGTCCCTTCCATATCATCAAAGGTATATTGAGCAGATCATGTTTTGTTAAGCTTGCAGACAAGATGAAACAACAAGACATGCTTTTTTTAGTGTACATGGGCTAAATTGTTATAGCATGAGATCATACTCGCTGCTTCTATAAAACTGGCAGTCCTACACCCTGAAACTTGGTTGTGGACAATGTCGAGGGGATCAAGGAGACATAAGCTGACACATGTACTTTTTTATGTGGTTGTTGTATGCTGGGCAATTTGGTCAGAAAGAAATGCAAGACCACATGAAGAGAGCTCCCGAACCATCAAGCAGCCTGTCAAATGGGCTTGGATGTGGTGAGTGACCTGGCTGAAACAGACAAACAAACAACTTGTTAGAGCTATTAAAGGTCCCGTGTGATGGAAACTCCTGTCGTGTCATTCTTAAAGATCAATGTTGGTGCCTCTTTTATGAAGAAACTCACCATGGAGGCATGGGTTAGAGGAGTTCGTGACCATTAGGGCAAACTTATCTCATGCATAGGGCCTCTGATACGATGATGGGTGCTCGACAATGGCCATGGAGGCGTTTGCATTCCCGGACGATGTCCACCTTACTCCTGATTTGAGAGATAGAAAGGTGATAACTGAAACTGATGACCAATTAGTGGTAAATTGGTGGAACACTCGAAGTGCCGATTGCTCGAAGATGGGTACTATCTTGAAGGAAATTCAAGAGCTTTGCGGGAATTTTGAGGAATTTCGCCTTTGTCTTTACGGTGCGGGAAGCTAATGAACTAGCACATCTTTGCGATAAACAGTGTAGTTCTAGGAGACATTGTATTTGGATTAATTATGTCCTGGATTTTTCTCACGGATTGTGTGAGAAAGTAGTGTAATCCCACTATTTCATCAATAAAGCTCTTGATTCATCAAAAAAAAAAAGCCATACGAGGAAAAAGAGTGCCGAGCATCATTTTTGCCTATTCAGCCCATCTAGGCCCATGCATGGATAGGACCATTTCCAAGCCAGGGTTCATCGCCCACCGTTCGCCGCGAATCATCTCACAAGCCTGGAGGCCCAGCGAGAGTCACTGGCCATCCCACGCTCCTCGCAAGGGCACAACCCTCGAAAGCCGAGTCCCAACAGATCGGTTAAATCACCCCCAAAACGCACCCACCACCACAACTCCGGCGGCGGCGACCAGACGAACACGAGCACCAAGGCGATGGCGACTGCTCTCAACCGCGGCCTCCGCTCCGGGATCCGCCTCCTCGCCACCGGCGCCGAGGCCTCCAAGCCAGGCAAGGACCCCCCCCCCCCCCCCCCCCCCTCCCACTCTCCCTCCTCTATGATCTGATTGGGGTTTGAATGATGCGATTCGCGTCTCCGGCTGTTTACTTCTGCCCATCTGGAATGATGTGTATCTGCGCAGCGGTAGATCTGCTCGACCCGTGGAAATTACTCGGAATCTGTAACCGTAGTACCGGGCTGTTTTGGGATCGTTAATATAAAATGGTTCGTCATAGGTTAAAATGGTCCCTCAGATGTGGATATGGCTGTGGTTTTCGATTGAATTGGTTATTATATAATCAGTTTTTTACATTGTCCTTCTTTGATGGATGGATCCAGCGACTAGCCTTGTCAGGAATGAATATGGGTGGGGAGTACTAGATCGACTGAAACACAATTTGTCTACCATTTTATCATCCATGTACTGACGAGCTACACCGATAACTTAGACTGTTAGTTATGATGATATTGTAACAAAATTTGATTGTAATGTCTATTTCTTGGCAAGCCGCATGAGTTGCGTATTGCTGTAAATATGGACAAAGAATGATGTTGATGAAATTTAGGTGAGTATCGTGTGAGTTGTAGGTGCTCATAAAGGATCATCATACATGTTCTTAGAGACAAGAACCAGACGAAGTATGTTTTGGAACTACCAGCCCTCGCTTTCTTATGGGCAACTTTGTATTTTTTGTTGGTTCATCTCTATGCATGAAAAACAGGAAACAGAGTATTATTTCAATACTTATCTTTCGACAAGGAAAATATTATACATATTTTATGGCAATTAATCCTATTTCCTCGTCAGTTACAGTCGTATGTGTATGCTGCATGAGTTGCAACCATCTTTTGTTCCCAATAAAAAACATGCAATTTTCTTACGGCAGTGTAATAACTTCTATCATAATTTTTAGTGTTTAATTCTTTGCAAGCCACATGAGTTGTGTCTTGCTGTAGATAGGGAAAACGACTAAAATTTATGGAATGCACATGAGAATCATTATACATGCATTCTAGGAGACTAAAAAGAATACTGCCTAATATGTTTCTTAACTACCAGCTTTAACCAAATCACTGTGAAGCTTAATGGCAACCTTGTACTGCTAGTTTTCTCATCTATACACGGAAATTAAACCTAGCCTGCAGAGAGTTTAATGCTAAAATATTACTCTTGTTATGACTCTGATATGGCTGTGGTTTTCGATTGAATTGGTTATTATATAATCAGTTTTTTACATTGTCCTTCTTTGATGGATGGATCCAGCGACTAGCCTTGTCAGGAATGAATATGGGTGGGGAGTACTAGATCGACTGAAACACAATTTGTCTACCATTTTATCATTCATGTACTGACGAGCTACACCGATAACTTAGACTGTTAGTTATGATGATAGTGTAACAAAATTTGATTGTAATGTCTGATTCTTGGCAAGCTGCATGAGTTGCGTTTTGCTGTAAATATGGACAAAGAGTGATGTTGATGAAATTTAGGTGAGTATTATGTGAGTTGTAGGTGCTCATAAAGGATCATCATACATGTGTTCTTAGAGACAAGAACCAGATAAAGCATGTTTCTGAACTACCAGCTTGTCATTTTTCTAATGGGCAACTTTGAATTGCTTGTTGGTTCATCTCTATGCATGAAAAACAGGAAATAGACTCAATTTTTAATACCTTTCTTTCGGTGAGGAAAATATTATGCATATCTTATGGTATTTAATCCCATTTCCTGCCCGGTTACAGTCTCCTAATTATGTGTATGCTGCATGAGTTGCAATTATCTTTTGTTCCTAATAAATTAAATAATAAAATGTGTATTTTCTTACGGCATTGTAACAACTTCTGATCATAATTTTTAGTGTTTAATTCTTGGCAAGCCACGTGGGTTGTGTCTTGCTGTAGAAAGTGAAAAAGACTAAAATTTATGAAATGCACATGAGAATTACGGGAGTGGCAGGTGCTCCTGAAAGAACATTAAACATGCATTCTAGGAGACTAAAAAGAATATCGTGTAATATGTTTCTTAACTACCAGCTTTAACCAAATCACTTTCAAGCTTACTGGCAACCTTGTACTGCTAGTCTGCTCATCTATACGCTGAAACTAGTTCTAGCCCGCAAAGAGGTTAATGCCAACATATTACTCTTGTTATGACACTGTAACCCTTTTTGCTCATCTGTATTCTAATACTTGGTAGGCTGTTTGATTTGCGCTTAGTGTTAACATGGACAAATAATATGGTTGATGGAATTTAGGTGATCATCATGCGAGCCACGGATGCTCATACATGACCATCACACATACACTTGGGAGACTAGTAGTGTGACATGGTACTCTTAACCCTTTTTGCTCATCCATGTCCTAATTCTTGGTAGGCTGCATGAGTTGCTTTCTACTGTAAATATGGACAAATAATAAGATTGATGGAATTTAGGTGAGCATCATGTGTCATAGATGCTCATAAAGAACCAGCACACATACACTTTGAGACTAGTAGTGTGACATTATACTGTAACCCTTTTTGGCCCATGTCCTAATTCTTGGTAGGCTGTGTGAGTTGCTTTCTGCTGTAAATATGGACATATAATAAGGTTGATGGAATTTAGGTGAGCATCATGTGACATAGAGAGTAGTAGAATTTAGATTCTCATGAAGACCCATCACACATACACTTGGAGAGTAGTAGTAGGATTCTGGCATATCATCAAGATTCACCAGGCTTTTGGTGCTCTTGGTTTCTGTTTGTTGTCGTGTGCTTTACATAGCCTCTTATTTGTGTGTTTTAGAAATAATTATTGATTTGTTTTGGACTTCTATTGCTGTTAGTATTCCTTCTGTACTTTAAATGACAACGCTGGACAGGACTTTTGTCAGAACTTACTGATTATGCTCTAAAATATCAGTAAGGATACTAACGCAGAATTCTTGGCATAAGGCCATGGACTCATGGATCATTATAAACACTCATAGAGGTGACTGCAGCAATGTAGTATGAAAATGTAAAGAAGTGAAGTTTGCTGTGGTAGTTTGTTAGTTGTGGGGATTGAATGAGCTGTCAACTCTTTTCTACATCTCTAAATTCGCTTCTTTGTGTGTGCATCAGCTTCACGTGGATTCCATGCTACCGGCGTGAAGAGGATGTCAGGGCACGGCCATGATGAGCCATACTACCTCCACGCCAAGCACATGTACAACTTGCACAGGATGAAGCATCAGAAGCTGACTGCATGGACTTCGGTGCTGGGAGCCGTAAGCATTGGTATCGGTGTCCCGGTCTTCGCGGTCGTCTTCCAGCAAAAGAAGACCTCCTCCGGATGAGCTCACATACCCTCCCAGGGCCTACTTATTGGACCTATTTTGAATTTAGCATTTTGTGAAAGCCAAAGCTGTCACTTCACTTGACTATTGTTGTTTCGTGTTACTCCATTTGCTCTTAGCAGATGATCTGAATCTGTAAGCTCGTTTCTTTACGGCACTGCTTTCTGTTAATAATACAGTGGCTTGAACTTTCCAGGCTGTGGAGAAACCCTGCAGTGTGATCCAATTGTTGTTTGCGTTCCTCTTGGCACCTGTTGACGCCTCTTTTGCACTTCGCATCACTTTATATGCTGTCAGATAATGATTGTGTAGTTTGGTACTCCTATTATCTGGCGAAAATTGCTCAAATCATGTCTGATGGATTCTTGCCGGAAATCGCAAAGTGTAAAATTGCAAGATGGCGAAAGAGGCGGATTCAATCTTTCAGCTCTGTTTAATGTTTGTGTGGTGGTATAAGCTTGCACTTCGGCTTGGTACTTGTTGGCTTATGTTGTACTGATGATGAAATAATTTTGTTTTTGAGCATGAAGTATTTTTTAATTCAATTGGCAAGTGAGGTAAAACATGAGAGCTAAAGTTGTACTAAATCTGCGACAATTAACTTGGATTGGAGGGAGTAGATGTTTCATTTGGCGTTGCAGCGGACTATGGGGCCTAACAAATTGCTCCTACTCATTTCAAGATCAGGAAAGAAAAAATAACTTAGGCCGACATGGCTCATCAAGTGCGAATTTGCGTCCCTCTTTTTCAGAAGAGGAAGGGGCATAAATGAACTTTTCCCCAATAAACCCCTTCTTCCATCAAGACAGACAGACAGTTCCGTGGGCACCAGAACCACCCCTTCCGTTCAGACGCGGCGGAAGATCGAATCGGCCGCGCACGCCGATGGCTCCTCCGCCGCCGCCGCTTCCTCTCCTCCTCCTTCCCCTCCTCCTGCTGGCGGCCTTCTCCGCCGCCGAGGAGTTTCCGCGCGACGGGAAGGTGATAGACCTGGACGACAGCAACTTCGAGGCGGCCCTCAGCTCCATCGATTTCCTCTTCGTCGACTTCTACGCGCCATGGTGCGGCCACTGCAAGCGCCTCGCTCCCGAGGTACTGCCGCTACTCGGCCTCACACCCTGTTACTTGCTACTGCTATCACTAGTCCCTAGTGATGTGGTGCGACTTGAGTTGTTTCGACTGTTCATGGTGCGAATTGAGATGCAGCTGTGGATCTCGCCAATTGCGCGAGTTCTATGGAATTAGGTTAATCGAGCGTTTCGGATCGCAAGTCATTACCGGGATCTCTTGGAACTCTAGCAGGTTAGCGCGAGGATAGGGGGAGAGCGTACAAAATGAAATTTTATTTTAGGATTCGTACGAGGCGACCTAAATGTTAAGTGGACCATGAAATGTCACGCGCCATCACCTCAATTAAGGTAGATTACTATATGGAAGAACAGAAATTGGTGTAGCTGCACACAAGCCTTCTTGATCTTTTCAGCCTACCATAGACTGGTATAGGGTATGTTTGGTTCATGACATAGCACGCCCTACCAAAATTTGCCAACCATTGGCTAGAGATTCCTTGACCCTTTGTTGGACAAAGTTTGGCAAGATTTGTAAAGAGAATGTGTGGAGAGTTGGCAAGATTCCATTGGCATCCCAACCAATTAAGATCCAAAGAAACATGGGCTGCCAACATTTTGGTACGATAAAGGTTGGCACCAACCAGACCCAGACCCAGACCCAGACCCATAGGTGTATCAAGATGTTTCTTTCTTGACCTTAACTAGATCTTCAAATTTTACATTTGCTTATTTGAACTGTTATAAAAGCAGGGAACTTTGGAGTGTCTGTCTTGTAGGACTTAAGACTGAGAAAATAAACTGTTGCAGTTAGATGAAGCTGCACCGGTGTTGGCGGGATTGAGTGAGCCCATCATGGTTGCCAAAGTAAATGCTGACAAGTACAGGAAGCTTGGATCAAAATATGGAGTGGAGTAAGTGTTCCGCCCATAACTAGTCTAGGTTTAGAGATTTGTACATGCTATCATTATGATGTTCTTTATTTTTCTTCTGAATGCAGTGGGTTCCCTACTCTAATGCTCTTTATACACGGGGTCCCTATTGAATACACCGGTTCAAGGAAAGCTGACTTGCTTGTCCGCAATCTTAAGAAGTTTGTTGCGCCTGATGTTTCTACTCTCGAGTCGGATTCTGCAATCAAGAGCTTTGTTGAGAATGCCGGCACAAGCTTTCCGATGTTCATCGGTTTTGGGGTCAATGATTCACTGATTGCTGAATATGGAGGAAAATACAAGAAAAGAGCATGGTTTGCCGTCGCAAAAGATTTTTCTGAGGACTGGATGGCGACATATGATTTTAATAAGATCCCAGCATTGGTTGCAGTTCATCCAAAGTATAATGAACAAAGTGTGTTCTATGGCCCATTTGAAGGTAATTGTTAGGAAACATTATTTTATTCCCTCCTTATGTCTAACATTCAACAGTTTCTAGTTTCTTGAATCTGAGTGGTAATTTGACTAAACATGTAGACACTTTTTAATATCTTATCATCCCATGTTTATGAGGCTAGTAAATGCGCGATCTTGTTGTGTACACAGGACGTTTCTTGGAAGATTTTATAAGGCAATCGCTGCTGCCTTTGACTGTCCCCATCAACACCGAGACACTGAAATTGCTGGATGATGATGACAGAAAAGTTGTCCTCGCAATTTTGGAGGATGACTCAGATGCAAATTCTACGCACCTGGTAAAAGTTTTGAGGTCTTTTGCTCATGCGAACCGTGATTTGGTGTTTGGATATGTTGGAGTCAAACAATGGGAGGAGTTTGTGGAGACTTTTGATGTTTCCAAGAGCTCACAATTGCCAAAGCTGCTAGTGTGGGACAGAAATGAAGAGTATGAACTAGTAAGTCTAACACTTACCTCAGTAATCTATTCTTCTTCCAGCTACCAGCATCCTAATGAAACCACCTTTAGTGTATCACTGTTCATCAGCATGCTTATATTGGTTATATCGTATTTGGTAGAAGCGATATGTTTAGTCCTTTCATATTTATATGGTATTTTAGAAGTTTGAAAAATAGATATAGAGGTATGGTTAAAAATATTGAAAAGAAACACGGAAGTGTGTTTTTTTAACCTGCTATGTCTGCTTAGCTTGTCAGCATCCATTTTATAGTTCGTCATGTCGTGTAAGTGACTAAAAATGCTTCTTGCGAAGGTGGAGGGTTCAGAAAAGTTAGAAGAAGGCGACCAATCATCCCAATTAAGCCAATTCCTCGAGGGATATAGAGCAGGGAGAACAATAAAGAAGAAAGTCAGTGGGCCTTCCTTCATGGGTTTCATGCACTCTCTTGTCAGCATGAACTCGTTATACATTCTCATGTTTGTTGTTGCTCTTCTCGGTGTCATGATGTACTTTGCTGGCCAAGATGATACTCCTCAGCCAAGACGGGTTCATGACGAGTGATAGCTTCTTGCATGAAAAGAAGGTTATCAACAAGGAGTTCTAGCCCGGAGGTCGTATTGCCACCTTTGAACTGTTGTTAGCCCTGAAGAGGTCAGGTTTTAGTGGTTGCTTGTGATGTTCGCCGTTTCTCTGTCAGCAATCATCAGGTCCTGCATTTTCTCTGCCCCCGTTTCTGTTTGTTGGTTAGAGCTTAGCAACTAGCCCCCATGTAAAGCTAGAAACACTTCCTAATTTTGCCACTTGTGTGGACATGTTTTTATTTATTTTATTGCAAGGGTTATATGGTGTATCATACTCTGCCAAACTTTTGTACAACTGAACTGATACAAGTATTAATAATGTGTGAATTGTGATCCGCTCTGTTCTTCATTTTGTCACTGAAACGGGCCCTTCTGTCCAGATTTTTCGTTGTTTGTTTTGTCAACTCTTCAGCAATGCGAAGATGAGTATTACAGTATCAGGTTTAGTTCAACACTAGAGTTTCCGGCTGGATATGTATTGCAAGATCAGTCATCAATGAATAGATATGTACTCCCTCCGTAAATGCTCTTATATTTTACTGAGGGAGTATTAAACATCCATGTACTTGTTTCATGACGATGCAGAATAAGAACCTATGTTTCTGTTGAATGGAATGGGCAATTGCCTTTAATTTTATTGGCTGAGTAAAAAAGGCTTAATTTTTTTTCCTTGGCTGAGATATGCAGCCAAGTCTGAATGCACATTTTTGTTTGCCTTAACATGTACTCTGTTTTCCTTTTTTTGCCTTAACATGTCCTGTTTGGTCCTGTCTGTAAGCTTGTTTTGTGCGGTAACCCACTTCTGAGCCCAGGCTCGTCTGCTCTGTGAAGCTATGCTCGTTACTTTCCCTAAAAAAAAACTATGCTCGTTACTTGGAAGGGAAAAGTCCATGTGGCGTGGATTCTCTGACTTCGTACAGCCAAGTTATGGCTACATTAGCCTAACTTAGCCTCGCTCAGCCGTTGGATAAAAATAAACAGGCCGTGCAAAAAAGGGTAGAGTTTGTGGTATCACGTTCTTTTGTACCTGCAACACTGGGAGTGTATCCCTTCTGTAACGCCTCATTTAGACCGTTCATGTTTAATCCAATGGCTAAAATGCGAACAAAGTCAGACTTGCTCTTTGAAGTCAGATAAGTAATCCACAGCGCACTCTGAACTATCATAGACTCGTCCCATAATACTAGTGTCAAAAATGCTATTATATTATGAGACGAAGGGAGTAGTTTCTACCGTATTAGTGGTACCCACACATACACAACCGGCAAATCTCGAAAGGCCGTGACCTGACTTTTTTTTTGAAACGCGGGGCAAAAGATATGCCCCTTTTCATTAATTAAGAGAGGAAGAAGTCTGACAAGGTTATATGAAGAGAGAAAATAAAAGCCCCCCAACAGAGAGTGCACAGCACAAAAACGCTACTCTCATGGCAGAACGTGCCCCAAATGTTTCGCACCGCAGTTGCCCAAAGTCGCCACTCTTTGGATGGTGCGAAGAAGGATGATTGGGAGTGCAGAGTTGCTTCGAAAGACCCTTGCATACTAGCATAGTGAGGGAAGGCATCGCCCTTCTATGGATTCTCTGGATGGAGACCATGTCGAACCACCAATATTTGATGCTCCTATAGTTTGCCCAAACGAGACATCCAAGCTGACAAGTTGAAGCCAGTCCTTCATCAAACTCCATAGTCTCAGCGTGTAGCGACAGTTGAAGAAAAGGTGCTCGACACGCTGCAACCTGAAAAACTGTGTTGCGCGGAATGGCCTTTTGGGTTCATCGTCGAGATCATTTTCAGTCTGAATCAGCCGTGCGCGGTCGAGGATGCCTCTACCCACCCGAAGCAACAGCCACTGGTCCGGTGAGTTCTCTCGCATGCATCCTCTGCAGCAGCAGCAGCGGTAGCAGGGTGGTTCGATCGCTGATGGACTGCGATCGATCTGGGACCGGAACTGACGCGACCACTTGTCGACCTGCCGGGCTCGTCCTAATGCGCGCATACATACACCCTGCAGACTAAAAGCGTCTCCATCGACCCAAGGCACAATGCAATGCACGTAGACTAGCCTACGAACAATGAATGAAGGAAATACGGCCCGGAAAAGTGCATGCCCATGACCTGTTCGAGAAGGCACCGTGCGTACGGCTTGGGTCTCCGTTGTTCCGAGCCTTAATTAGACTTCCACAACCACTGGCCTAGTAGTAGTAGGAAGAGGCCAATTGCGAGAGCCCCCGAGACGAGAGGTGCCTTGCGCCGCAGGACGAGCACAGAGGATGGACTGGCAACTGGTGAGCGCCGTTGCCGGTGCATCGCGTTCTCTGTATGTGTACTTGCATGGCATCGAGGGCTAGCGCGCGGTGTACGTACTGTGCCAGTGCCGTCGAATCTAAATCGTGATCGATCATCGATGGCATCGACCGCGTGCCGGGGCCGGCGGTCGCTGTCCCGCGCCCGGTGATCACCAGCTAGCGCGAACGCGGCGAACGGTTGCGACTTGCGTACAGCACGTAGCATGAAGCCCAACAACCACGCCGATCTCTCCTCTTCCCGATCGAGCGCGACCAGACTCGATCGCCGGTCGAAACGAATCGTGAGCTCATTCTCCTGTTCCATGGAGAAGATCAACGTACGGTTCTCGTGGTGTGGTCGTGCACGAGTCCTTCCAGTCCAGTGGGTTAGTCTATCCAGGTTACTATGTTTACTTTAACGCCTGTTCAACCCAGCGCAATGATGCATTCTTCCGACTAATCATGCATCGCTCCTGGAACCACGCACGTAACCGGACGGAGCGACGTTTTCCTGAAAAGGAATTCCACGTTGAACAGGCAATGCAAGGCACGGATCGCCGTCGTGCTCGTTCGGCGGCAGGGGCCCACCGCGACGGGTGGGTTCCCGGACAAAGAGGCAACAAAAGGCGCTCGCCGGTCAAGAGGCTGTCACAGTAGAAGCCAGCAGCGTACTACGACCTTCCACGTAGCCGGACCGATCCCGATCCCGATCCCGATCTGCGTCGGTCTCTCGCCGCGCGCGGGGCAGGCGGCGGACGGACGGTGCACACCGGGACACGCTCTTCCCGTGGCCGCGGGTGGCTGGCTGGGGCCAAACGGTTGCAAGGATCCGGCCGGTGTCTCCCCCGCTCTGGGAAATCATCCTTTCCTTTCCTTCCCCTTCTCATGACGATCACGATTCACGAACATACTATAACAGCTACAACTACAGTAGTATCTTGCTCTTTCTTCGCATGGGTCCAGGGAACATCAAAAGTTAACGATTTTTTTTTTTGCGGGTGAAAAGTTAACGATTGTTAACAGTCCCATCGAGACAACCTCAAGAGCAAGGTAAGCGTCGCTTTCCTTCCATAATTAGCTTAAGTAAGTACGTTTTTTCTTTAGAAAACGAGGATGCACCCCCGGCCTCTGCATCTGGACGATGCATACGGCCACTTTATTAATTATTAAGCACAGACGACCTTACAAAGTAGTACATCAGTAAGCCTGAAGCCACCATCTAGGCAACATCTGTCGCTACTCCTACCCCTTGATGCAGTGGTGCCGAATGTCCGAGCCTAATACCAAACAGACATCGCACCAAATCCTAACATCTAATGCCGGATGCCCCATCCTAGCCATATACCGGGACTGGGTCACACGCCGATCCGGCGCACTCACCAAGGCTGCCGCCGCCTTCTTCCATCGATCCATCTCCAGAGTAGGTACTGACGCACAGACCTTGCCAGGCCTGCCGTCGACGCCACCCTGGCGCCAGACAGCTCGACCACCCTGCGCTCGTCCATCTAGCCGCGTCCGTCGTCGATATGCAGCTGCACCATGTCGCCACCACTCGTCGTCAATGACGCGGTAGATACAACGCCGCACCACCTGGCAACCTCCACACCATCGCCGCTGCTGGAACTACTCGGATCCCACCATCCACAACATCTCTCCCCCGAACAGCAGTTCCTCCCAAGACGGCGCCTCCATGGAGGATACGACGCGCAGGACGCTGCCGCCGCCCAATCCAGACTGAATTTTAGGCTTTCGTCCCGGAGGGGTTTGGGGGTGGATAGGGGGACCTCGGCTTCGCCTCCAGGAAGGGTAACGGCGTCAAGTGACGTCGCCGATGCCGTGCCGAACACGCCGACCAAAGTTTCCTCCGGTCCCCATCCTATGCCACCAAACCTCCGTGTACTCCGGATCCGGCAAGCCACGATCCGAAACCTATGAAGATGAAAGAGCCATGGAGCTCAACCCACCAGAAAGGAGGATCGAGAAGAACTCCTTGTAGATCTCCAGACGCCGAATCCAACAATCCGACGTGGCCAGCGACGATCATCACCACCCCGCGGCGGCCGACGGAGTCTGAAGACAAGATCTAGATGGATCCGATCTGGATCCGGCGGCACCCGCGACCACCGGTCAGGCCAACGCAGCCACCACCTCACGACACGCAGGTCGCCACTGCCGCGCCGCGCATAACGCCGATGGGAGACCCGCCCGCCGCGCCGCCGGACCCCACGTTTGCCCGACGTTCCTCTGGATCTCGCTGTCCTGCGCCAGCCAAGACGAGGAGGATGGGGAGAAGCCCCGCCGCCGCCCAGCCGGCCAGGCTTCGCCCGGCGGCGCTATGGACGGCGGCGAGGAGGGGGAGAGGAGGAGGAGAGTCGAGGGGCGGCAGCTAGGGTTTTCCCCCGGTTCGCCCGCGGGGGCGACGCGAGGGGCGGGTGCGTGGGCGTCCGCCAATCTCTTAAGTAAGTACGTACTGCCAAAAGATCAATCCTGCTCACGCAGTGGTTCCCGTCTGCACCAACCCCGCATTTTCATCCAACCAAAAATCAGAGGCCGGCAGGCTGGCCAACTGTGTCTCCTTGATCCGTAATTTGTGTGACACTGGATGTGGACCCACGAGGCAATGAGTATCACGTTGGAAAATGGCACTGAATGTGAATCCAGTGTGGCCATGAGTATACATCACATCGTAACACACATTATTAATCTTTTTTCGAACGATCACACGCATTTTTAATTTAATTGTTTGTCAAACCTAAATTTTGAAATATGTGAGCATTTTATACGAGAAAGAACCGAGAGGGCGCTAGATATGCCGCGGTTAGAATCCGGCCATTTCTTGCACTAGTAGCAGTTGCGTTTTGGACTCGACAGTTCCCTGCAAATGCAAATCCACAGGTCTCTGAATATGCGGCTCCATCTGTATCTCCTGCATTCAATTGCAGCGTATCATGGATAACGGTTCTTCCCGCTTCTTCTTGGAAATGATTTGTGTTTCTTTTTCAACAATGATTTAGGAGTGATATGTTTCTTCTCTTCTTTCTGTGTGCCTCTCGTTTGCTCGAAGCCCACGCGATGTGACATGCACACAATTATTCAGTTGGATTGTGCACAAGAATTAAGCAAGCAATAATACGTGATGTGTGCTGCACCCTGATCATGTATGTATTTGAGATCATGCATCAAACAACGTAGCAAAAGACACTAACACAATTCCGGACGCAATTGTTCTGTGCATTCGCTGTTGATTGCTTACGGGAACGGGAAAGAAGAGTCTGACGTTGATTTTTTTGGGCGACTTGTGATTATCTATCCCTTATGCGCATTTGCTACCTTAAAGTTTTAAAATGTTTGACGCGTGTAGAAAGAATAAAGAGGGAATGGGTGAAATTGTTGATTTATTGCTTCAGTCTCATGGGCAGGAGTACATGATCCTCTTGGAGTACAAGACAAGCTAGAACAAATCCTAGTCTATACTATATTTTCCTAAACAATCACGATACTCAACATCCTTTCGCAGTCACAACGGTAGCGACGCAGACAATGAGACTGGAGAAGAATTCGAAGATAAGCCGACGGACATCCCCCCACATTCGTAACAATCAATGCATCGCGGGAGTCGTGATTGGAGTGGGAACCGATGAGGTTGCTCAAGCAAGGCGGTAGCCCTTTGTGCCGATGTCGATGTAGCCGAGAACGTAGGGTGGTGCAACCTTCGTCGAGGTAGCCGTGCAAGGGACGCTGTGGTCGATGTCAAGTCGGGGTGACCGGTGTCGAGGTAGTCATCGTGGAGCCGCGGGAGCAAAGAGGCGCCGAGTCAGTCATGGGAACTCGAGGTGCGTGATACGTCTCCAACGTATCTATAATTTATGAAGTATTCATACCATGTTTACAACAATTTTATATGGTTTTGGTATAATTTGAATGAAACTAATATGAACTGAAGCTGTTTTCAGCAAAACTACCATGGTCTCGTTTTTGTGCAGAAATAAAAGTTCTTGAAATGGACTGAAAATTTATGATGATTTTTTATGGACCAAAAGAGACCCCAAAGTTTCGTGGGAGGGCTAGAAGACCCACGAGGACGCGAAAAGCTCGCTAGGTGCGCCCTACCCCCAAGGAGGGGTGAGCGAGCATGTCTCTTCCTCGTGGACCCCCTTGACGTGAGACCGATAACAAAAATTCCTATAAATACCCAAACCCCCAGAAAGAATCCTAGATGATAAGTTGCGCCGCCGCAAGCCTCTGTATCCATGAAGGCTCAATTAGGACCCTGTTTTGGCACCCTGTCGAAGGGGCAAATCATCACCGGAGGCCATCTTCATCATCCCGGCGGAACCATGATGAGGATGGAGTAGTTCACCCTCGGGGCTGAAGGTATGTACTAGTAGCTATGTGTTTGATCTCTCTCTCTCTCTCTCTCTCTCGTGTTCTTGGTTTGACACGATCTTGATGTACCGCGAGCTTTGTTAATATATTTCGATCTTATGGTGTTCTTACCTTTCTACCTTCTTATGATGAATTGTATCTTTTCCTTTGAGGTTTTGTTATATCGGATTGAATCTTTTGGATGTGAGAACGCTTGATGTATGTCTTGCGATGGGATATCCCTGGTGACAATGGGATGTTCTATTGATTCACTTGATGTATGTTTCGGTTATCAACTTGCGGATTTCCGTGGTGACATTGGGGTAATCTATGCATAGCGATCGATACGTGTTTTCATATTCCTTTCTCCGATAGAAATCTTAGGGCACTCTTTGAAGTTCTTTGTGTTAGATTGAATATTATGAATTTGAAGTTGTTTGATGCATATCATATAATAAACTCACGGATACTTGTGGTGACATTCGAGTATCTAGGTGACATTAGAGTTAGTTGATGTGTATCATATGGTGCTATTTTAGTACGAACTCTAGGGTTGTTTGTGACACTTATAGGAATAACTCGATGCATTTATCAAAAAGAATAACTATGAGGTGGTTTCGTACCCTAAAATCAATTTCATCTTATGTTCTCCGCGATAGGAACTTTAGAGTGATTCTTTGTTGCGCGTTGAAGGATGATACGTCTCCAACGTATCTATAATTTTTGCTTGTTCCATGCTGTTATACTATCATTCTTGGATGTTTTACAATTATTTTATAGCAACTTTATATCATTTTTTGGGACTAACCTATTGACATAGTGCCCAGTGCCAGTTGCTGTTTTTTGCTTCTTTTTTACTTCGCATAATATCAGTACCAAACGGAGTCCAAACACAGCGAAACTTTTTGAAGAATTTTTCTGGGCCAGAAGACACCTGATGGGCCAAAGAAGTACCAGAGGGGGGCTCCGAGGGGAGCATAACCCACCAGGGCGCGCCCAGGTGGGTTGTGCCCACCTCAGTGGCCTCCCCCACCGCCTCTTCGACCTATAAATACCCAAATATTCCAGAAACCCTAGGGGAGTCGAGGAAAAACAATTCCAGCCGCCGCAAGTTCCAGAACCACGAGATCCAATCTAGAAACTGTCACGGAGGGGTTCATCATCCTCATTGGTGCCTCTCCGATGATGTGTGAGTAGTTCATCATAGACCTACGGGTCCATAGGCAGTAGCTAGATGGCTTCCTCTCTCTCTTTTGATTCTCAATACAATGGTCTCTTGGAGATCTATTTGATGTAACTCTTTTTGCGGTGTGTTTGTTGGGATCTGATGAACTTTGAGTTTATGATCAGTGTAAGTGCATCTAGTGCCCCTTAGTGATTTTGGTGTATTGAAGACTTATAGGTTAAGGGACTAATGTGTTTATGAGTGTACACGGGTTCTATAAGTCTATGAGGAGTTTGATATTTATGAAGAAAGTCGGCCCCTAAAAATGAATGTCTTCATTTGAAGACTTTGGTTTTCTTGAAGACTTTAAAAATGAGGAAATTGGTGTGACCTTGAAGACTTCGATATTGATGCGAGGATTATGAAGCGTGAAGACTTTTGTTTTCCTAGTTTCATTTTCTCTTTCTTGAGTCATAGGAAACATCGTACTGGTAAAGGGGGTCGAGGTAAAACTAAGGAAACACTTTCCAAGTGATGCTCATCTCAAAGCCTACACCTACCCAATCCTTTCGAGTGAAGCCATTGGAAATTTCATACAGTTCAGTCGATTTCTTTAGTGACAGAGACAAAGATCTTCTGTTCTCTGAGGAATTTGTTCTGACTGAGGAGTTAGGAATTCGCCGGTGCGGATTGCCTACAAATAAGGAACATGATAGCCCCGAGGAATTTGAGAGCACAAATTTCTGATCGTTGCTGTGCTATGAGCCAGCTGTCCCAAATATCTTATCCACCTAACGGTCATATCATTGAAGGGCATTTATGTCTTATCATGTCGGGCTGCTCCTAGGCTATAAATAGCCGCCCCTACAACCACTAGCTGGTTGGCTGCTCCGAGAGAAACTAACACTTGTCATTGAGAGCATCCCATCCTTCGAGGACTTTGAGCAAAAAATCATCAAGTGAGGAAAAACCCAAACCCAAACACCTACAACCCAAAGTGATTGAGCATCACTGAAGAGACTGTTCCTGTATGGAACCGACACTAGTTACCTTTGAGGACTGTGCATCCTCCAGACGATTAGGCGTCATGGTCTAGAGCATCCACGAGGAATTGTGGATCACCGAGTGACCAAGTCTGTGACGGTTTGGAAGTCACCTGAAGACTTACCACGAGTAATTGGGCAAGGTTTGTGTGATCTTAGCTCAAGGAGAATACGGTGAGGACTGTGTGTCCTCAGGTTTAAATACCCAGCCGCTCCAACTAGACGTACAACTGTCACACAGTTGGATCCGGTCTACCAAATCACCGTCTTCACAAAGCTACTGGTTCTATTTGAAGTAAATATGCCCTAGAGGCAATAATGAAGTTATTATTTATTTCCTTATATCATGATAAATGTTTATTATTCATGCTAGAATTGTGTTAACCGGGAACATGATACATGTGTGAATACATAGACAAACAGAGTGTCACTAGTATGCCTCTACTTGACTAGCTCGTTGATCAAAGATGGTTATGTGTCCTAGCCATAGACATGAGTTGTCATTTGATCAACGGGATCACATCATTAGGAGAATGATGTGATTGACTTGACCCATTCCGTTAGCTTAGCACACGATCGCTTAGTATTCTGCTATTGCTTTCTTCATGACTAATACATGTTCCTATGACTATGAGATTATGCAACTCCCGTTTACCAGAGGAACACTTTGTGTGCTACCAAACGTCACAACGTAACTGGGTGATTATAAAGGTGCTCTACAGGTGTCTCCAAAGGTACTTGTTGGGTTGGCGTATTTCGAGATTAGGATTTGTCACTCCGATTGTCGGAGAGGTATCTCTGGGCCCACTCGGTAATGCACATCACTTAAGCCTTGCAAGCATTGCAACTAATGAGTTAGTTGCGGGATGATGTATTACGGAACGAGTAAAGAGACTTGCCGGTAACGAGATTGAACTAGGTATTGAGATACGGACGATCGAATCTCGGGCAAGTAACATACCGATGACAAAGGGAACAACGTATGTTGTTATGCGGTTTGACCGATAAAGATCTTCGTAGAATATGTGGGAGCCAATATGAGCATCCAGGTTCCGCTATTGGTTATTGACCGGAGACGTGTCTCGCTCATGTCTACATAGTTCTCGAACCCGTAGGGTCCGCACGCTTAAAGTTTCAATGACAGTTATATCATGAGTTTATATGTTTTGATGCACCGAAGGTAGTTCGGAGTCCCGGATGTGATCGTGGACATAACGAGGAGTCTCGAAATGGTCGAGACATGAAGATTGATATATTGGACGACTATATTCGGACACCGGAATGGTTCCGGGGGTTATCGGATATATACCGGAGTATCGGGAGGTTACCGGAACCCCCCGGGGGTTTGATGGGCCTACATGGGCCTTAGTGGAGAAGAGGAGAGGCAGCTAGGGCAGGCCGCGCCCCCCTCCCCCTCTAGTCCAAATTGTACAAGGAGGGGGGGGGGCGCCCCCCTTTCCTTCCTCTCTCTCTCCTCTTTCCCCCTTCTCCTAATCCAACAAGGAAGGGAGGGAGTCCTACTCCCGGTGAGAGTAGGACTCCTCCTGGCGTGCCCCTCTCCTGGCCGGCCGCCTCTCCGCCCTTGCTCCTTTATATACGGGGGCAGGGGGCACCCCAAAGACACAACAATTGATCATTGATCTTTTAGCCGTGTGCGGTGCCCCCTCCACCATAGTCCACCTCGATAATATCGTAGCGGTGCTTAGGCGAAGCCCTGCGTCGGTAGAACATTATCATCGTCACCACGCCGTCGTGCTGACAAAACTCTCCCTCAACACTCGGCTGGATCAGAGTTCGAGGGACGTCATCGGGCTGAACATGTGCTGAACTTGGAGGTGCCGTGCGTTCGGTACTTGATCGGTCGGACCGTGAAGACGTACGACTACATCAACCGCGTTGTGCTAACGCTTCCGCTTTCGGTCTATGAGGGTACATGGACATACTCTCCCCTCTCGTTGCTATGCATCACCATGATCTTGCGTGTGCATAGGATTTTTTTTGAAATTACTACGTTCCCCAACAGTGGTATGAGAGCCAGGTTTTATGCGTAGATGTTATATGCACGAGTAGAACATAAGTGAGTTGTGGGCGATACAAGTCATACTGCTTACCAGCATGTCATACTTTGGTTCGGCGGTATTGTTGGATGAAGCGGCCTGGACCGACATTACGCGTACGCGCTTACGCGAGACTGGTTCTACCGACGTGCTTTGCACACAGGTGGCTGGCGGGTGTCACTTTCTCCAACTTTAGTTGAACCGAGTGTGGCTACGCCCGGTCCTTGAGAAGGTTAAAACATCACTAACTTGACGAACTATCGTTGTGGTTTTGATGCATAGGTAAGAACGGTTCTTGCTCAGCCCGTAGCAGCCACGTAAAACTTGCAACAACAAAGTAGAGGACGTCTAACTTGTTTTTGCAGGGCATGTTGTGATGTGATATGGTCAAGGCATGATGCTAAATTTTATTGTATGAGATGATCATGTTTTGTAACCGAGTTATCGGCAACTGGCAGGAGCCATATGGTTGTCACTTTATTGTATGCAATGCAGTCGCCCTGTAATGCTTTACTTTATCACTAAGTGGTAGTGATAGTCGTAGAAGCATAAGATTGGCGAGACAACAACGATGCTACGATGGAGATCAAGGTGTCGCGCCGGTGACGATGGTGATCATGACGGTGCTTCGGAGATGGAGATCACAAGCACAAGATGATGATGGCCATATCATATCACTTATATTGATTGCATGTGATGTTTATCTTTTATGCATCTTATCTTTCTTTGATTGACGGTAGCATTATAAGATGATCTCTCACTAAATTATCAAGGTATAAGTGTTCTCCCTGAGTATGCACCGTTGCGAAAGTTCTTCGTGCTGAGACACCACGTGATGATCGGTGTGATAGGCTCTACGTTCAAATACAACGGGTGCAAAACAGTCTCGGTCATGTCTACATAGTTCTCGAACCCGTAGGGTCCGCACGCTTAAAGTTTCAATGCCAGTTATATTATGAGTTTATATGTTTTGATGTACCGAAGGTAGTTCGGAGTCCCGGATGTGATCGCGGACATAACGAGGAGTCTCGAAATGGTCGAGACATGAAGATTGATATATTGGACGACTATATTCGGACACCGGAATGGTTCCGGGGGTTATCGGATATATACCAGAGTACTGGGAGGTTACCGGAACCCCCCGGGGGTTTGATGGGCCTACATGGGCCTTAGTGGAGAAGAGGAGAGGCGGCTAGGGCAGTCCGCGCGCCCCCTCCCCCTCTAGTCCGAATTGGACAAGGAGGGGGGGGGGCGGCGCCCCCCTTTCCTTCCTCTCTCTCTCCTCTTTCCCCCTTCTCCTAATCCAACAAGGAAGGGAGGGAGTCCTACTCCCGATGGGAGTAGGACTCCTCCTGGCGTGCCCCTCTCCTGGCCGGCCGCCTCTCCCCCTTGCTCCTTTATATACGGGGGCAGGGGGGCACCCCAAAGACACAACAATTGATCATTGATCTTTTAGCCGTGTGCGGTGCCCCCCTCCACCATAGTCCACCTCGATAATATCGTAGCGGTGCTTAGGCGAAGCCCTGCGTCGGTAGAACATCATCATCGTCACCACGCCATCGTGCTGACAAAACTCTCCCTCAACACTCGGCTGGATCGGAGTTCGAGGGACGTCATCGGGCTGAACGTGTGCTGAACTCGGAGGTGTCGTGCGTTCGATACTTGATCGGTCGGATCGTGAAGACGTACGACTACATCAACCGCGTTGTGCTAACGCTTCCGGTTTTGGTCTACGAGGGTACGTGGACATACTCTCCCCTCTCGTTGCTATGCATCACCATGATCTTGCATGTGCGTAGGAATTTTTTTGAAATTACTACGTTCCCGAAGACTATTTCCTCAACCCTTTCATTTCCTCATTCATGTGTTGATGCACTTGATCAGTACCGTTTGAAGACTTTGACTGAAGACTTTATCAATTTCCTCAATCCTAATTCTTCAGTAATCTCATCTTCAGCATGCTTATCCTATTTACACGCTACCAGTCCTTTGTGCTTGTTTCATATCATCATGATGACTGTGTTACTGCCATGTTATGCTTGCACCTGAGTACTTATTTCGCTGCTTGTATTTCATCGCTTAGCAAATTCCTCAAGTTGAATTTTCCTCAGTGATGAATTTGTAAAAATCGCCTATTCACCCCCCTCTAGTCGATATAACGCACTTTTAATTGGTATCAGAGCAAGTACTCCCTTGTTCTATGTGATTTTGGTAACCACCTGTAGTTTTAATTATGATGACTGCAGGCATGATCAAGGTCTCGGCTGGGTGTCCCACCTTCGATGGGACGGACTACCCCTACTTGAAGAATAAGATGCACATGCATCTTGAGGCAATTGACAACGATCTCTGGTACGTTGTGGAAAATGGCATTCCCTCCATCACTCCTTCCATGAACGCTGCTGATGTGAAGAGATCCAAGCAACTCGACTCTCAAGCGAAGAATATCATGTGTGTCCATCTGAGCAAAGGACATTACGGGAGAGTGAGGGCCTTGGAGACAACAAAGCTTATCTGGGATAGGCTGTCCAAGGTCAACAAAGGAGTCTCAACTCAACGTGACTCTCGAGTTAATGTTCTTCGCAATCTCTTCAACCGCTTCAAAAGACTCGACAATGAAAATGTTCAACAAACCTTTGATCGCCTCACTGACATCTCAAATGAGCTTCAAGCACTTGGTGCCACTGACATCACCGACCATGAGGTGGTGAAGAAATTGTTGTGATTACTTGATTCCTCATTCGACACACTTGCACTGATGATTCAAGAACGTGGAGACTACAAGTCACTAGATCCTGCTGATATCCTCGAGAGGCTAAATACTCATGAGTTCCAACAAGTTGAGAAGAGAGACCTCTACGGGCCAAGCTATGGAAGATCACGCGCTCTAAAGGCCAAGGTAGTTTCCTCATCTGAAGGGAAATATTCTAATAGTAGTCTTGGTGATCCTGAAGAACTAAGCCAGGAGCTAGCAATGCTCATGAGGAAATTTCAGAAGTTCTCAAGACGTGGTCACTTTGGAAAATCTTCAAGAGGTGATGACATGAGATCAGATTCCTCATCTCGTGATTACAAGAAGAGGACTTGCCACAAGTGCAAGAAACCTGGCCACTACATAACTGATTGTCCTCAGTGGGCAAAGGAATCAAAGAAGAAGAAGTACAAGGATGATAGTTCAGACGACTCGAAGAAGCAGAAGAAATCTTCAAAGTCTTCATCGTCAAAATCTTCAAAGTCTTCATCTCACAAGAAGAGTAGCTCCAAGAAGGCTCGGGCATTCATTGGCAAGGAAATGGATTCTGAAGCTGAATCTGAGGAAAATGAGGAAGAGGAGGAATCTGAGGAGTCAGACTCCTGTGTGGCGAGCCTAGCTCTCTCTGCTGCTTTCGTCAGCAAGTCCATCTTCAACACTGAGGAAAATGGCTTCCCCAACACTTCTGACGACGGCGACGATGACTACGCTCCCACCTATTGCTTCATGGCAAAAGGTGCCAAGGTACTCAAATATCCCTCCTCTGAATCAAGTGAGGATGAAACTGATGAAAATCTCAAACCTAGCTATTCCAAACTTGCTAAGATTGCCGTCAAACAACAAAAAGCTTTGGAAAGGGTTCAAAATCTGCTAGATGAAAGCGATGACCTATTGGGTGAGGAAATGGATCGAGTTCAAACTCTGACTGATAATCTTCAGCGACTACAATCTAAGTTTGATAACCTTCAAAGTCATCATAACACTCTCTTAGCCGATCATGAGAAGCTTTCTTATGAATTTCTTCAAAGAAAGCAAGATCTTGAGAAGCTAAGGGTGAGTCAGGAAGATCTTCAGAAGGAAAATGATTCTTTACTTGCTCAACAGATCAGTTCCGCTCAGGAAGAATTCATTCCGCCATGTTTGAAATGCATTGAACGTGAATCTGCTAATTCTTCACCTGAAATTTCAAATGCTTCTATTGCTGCAAATTCTTCAACTATTTCCGTGGTCACAAATTCCTCATCTAAGGATACCACAAGTATCACTAACGATAATGCAGGGTTGAAGGAGTTGTATGTCACAGGCATGTACAAAAGCCTCAAAGGGCATCAGGCTCTTTGTGATGTGCTTAAAAAGCAGATCCTCAATAGAAACCCTAGGAAAGAGGGTATTGCCTTTGAAAGGAAACTCAATGCTGATGGGACCTACTGGAAACCTGAGCAGTATCCCAAAACCACATGGGTTGCTGCAAAAGGACCTCCCGTAGATCCATCCACTTTATCTGGCTTTACATGTGAATCTTCATATTCATCTGATGAGTCATTTGACTCCAACTATAAACCGTTCAAAAATCAGAATGGTGAAGTATTTGCTAGATATGTTGGAACTAACTGCAGGAACGGTCTCCCTATGAAGAAAATCTGGGTTCCCAAAAGGTGCCTTGAAAGTCTTCAGGTGAATGTCATCATGACACCACCTATGAAGAATAGGAACCCCAGATCAAATTTTTCATATGGACCAAAGTCTTCATATGGATCCAAGTCCTCAAATGGACCAAATTCCTCACGTGGATCAAAATCCTCATATGGATCCAAATCCTCATATGGATCAAATCCTCACGTGGATCCAGATCCTCATATGAACATCATCGTGCTAATGCTTCTGTTTCACAGGGAAAATCTAAGAGCTATGAATATGTGCATTATTCTTCAAATCATTATGTTCATAAGTCCTCGAAGAATTTCTCCGCTTATTCATATGCATACTCTAACCCCTCTTCTGTGAAACAAAGTGCACTGGCTTCAATGCCACCATTCTCTTATGGAGCTCATATAATGATGAACTCTTTGCCACCCCTCCAGATGTGGGTGGTGAAGAAAAAGAACTAATCTCTTATGCAGGGTCAGATCTCCAAATGATCTTGAATGTCTGAAGAATTTTTTGGAGACCTGAATATGCTTGAAAGGACGCAAGCTAATCATGAAGAAATGAATATTCATTTCTCACGTCCTTATACTGCTATATCTGTTGTACTACTTGATGAAATTCAATCTGATGAATTTGCTGTCATATTCTTCACTGATGAAGTATATGAGTTCGTAAGATGCACTAATTCATATGTAGGATGATCAACCCAAAGCTACTGAGTGGGTCCTCGACAGTGAATGTACAAATCATATGACCGGTGACAAGAACTTATTGATGGACACTGCTTTATCTCCATCGCATCTGAAACATATCACCTACGCTGACAAAGGCAAAAGCAACGTATTGAGTCTAGGTAGGGTCGCGATCTCAAAGGATCGACACATGGAAAAAGTCATGCTTGTCGAGTCCCTAGGATTCAACCTCATGTCTGTCTCAATGCTTTGTGATCTTGATATGGTTGTCGTCTTTGGCAAATATCGTTGCATTGTGCTCATGGAATCTGACAATTCCAAAGTTTTCAAAGGATTTAGGAGAGGAGACTCGTATATTGTTGATTTCTCTGCAGGACCACAACCTGCCAGATGTCTACTTGCAAAAGCTTCAGAAGGCTGGTTATGGCATCGACGATTAGGTCATGCTGGCATGAGGAACTTATACACACTCGCGAAGAAGAAGCACGTCATTGGCATCGAGGGTGTCAAATTCCTCAAAGACCATCTTTGTGGGGCTTGTGAGGCTGGAAAGATGACCAAGTCCAAGCACCCCTCGAAGACTATCATGACTACCACTCGTCCTTTTGAATTACTTGACATGGATCTCTTTGGCCCTACTCATTATGCCACACTAACAAATGCAAAATCTCTATATGGCTTTGTTATTTTTGATGACTATTCTCATTACACCTGGGTGCATATCATCACTTACAAAACTGAAGTGCAGGAAGTCTTCAAATGATTTTCCTCGAGGGCCTTGACGAATTTCGGTGAAGATCAAGCATATCCAGAGTGACAATGGGACCGAATACTGGTCTTGATGACTATCTTGATGAAATTGGTATTACTCACGAGTTATCTGCCCCATACACTCCTCAGCAGAATGGTGTCATGGAGCGCAAGAACAAGAGTCTTGTTGAGATGGCTCGCACCATGCTTGATGAATACAAGACGCCTTGTCACTTTTGGCCAGAGGCTATTGATACTGCATGCCACATCAACAACAGGGTATATCTTCACAAATTCTTCAAAAAGACCTCATATGAACTCCCCACTGACAAGAAACCCAATGTGAGTTATTTCAAAGTCTTCGGTGCTAAAGTTGGATTAGATATGCTCATCACAATTCTAAATTTTCACCGGTAGCACATGAAGGTTTTATGCTTGGTTACAGAAAGAACTCGCACACCTACAGAGTCTTCAACACCTTTCATCACAAGGTTGTTGAAATTGTAGATGTGCGGTTCGATGAAACTAACGGCTCGCAAAGAGAGCACCTACCTCTTGTGTTAGATGAAATATCTCCCGAGGAATCCATGAAGTTCAAGGCTACTGAGGATGTCATACCCACTGAAGAATCTGTTGAAGAAGTCATTCCAAAACGTGAAGAAAATCATGTTGGTGCATCTGAGGAAAATGGCTCTAAAGAAAATGCTGAGCCCAATCAACATCGTCAACCTGCTCATCCTCGTGTTGCAAATGAAGTGCAGATTGAGAAAATCACCGACGACATCAATGCACCCGGTCCTCTCACACACTCAAGAGCTTCACATTTGTCTAACTTTTGTGGGCATTTTGCTTTCGTCTCTATCATAGAGCCCACCAAAGTTGATGAGGCATTTCTGGGTCCTGAGTGGATTCAAGTGATGCAAGAGGAATTACATCAATTCGAGATCAACAGTGTCTGGGAACTAGTCAAGCGACCAGACCCCCACAAGCACAATATCATCGGTACCAAATGGATCTACCGCAACAAGCAAGATGAAAATGGCCTAGCGGTGAGGAACAAGGCTCGTCTTGTAGCTCAAGGCTACACACAGGTTGAAGGAATTGATTTCGATGAAACTTTTGCATCTGTTGCTAGACTTGAGGCTATTTGCATATTGCTTGCTTATGCTAACCATCATAATATCATCTTATATCAAATGGATGTGAAAAGTGCATTCCTCAATGGTAAGCTTGAGGAAGAAGTATATGTTGCTCAACCCCCAGTTTTTGAAGATCCTAAGCATCCTGACAAAGTCTTCAGACTCAATAAGGCCCTCTATGGACTCAAGCAGGCCCCTCGGGCGTGGTATGTGATAACCCACAAGTATAGGGGATCGCAACAGTTTTCGAGGGTAGAGTATTCAACCCAAATTTATTGATTCAACCATGCCCTGGTAAAAATTTGAGAAGGTTTGGCTTATGTCGTCATGCACGCCCTTCATAAATCGAACCATCACCGAGGAAGTCCCATGCTTTCGAGAGGAAAATCCCCAAGATTGAAGGGGAATCCAAATTTCCGTCCTAGTTTGTCATTCAATTTTTTCCAACGATCAACATACCGCCTCAAATGCAACGTGTTCAAATTTGACATTTTCCCGGGCTCATTTACCATATTTAGGGGATTATGTGAATTTTCTAGGCATTAATGGACATAATTCAAATTTGAACAATCGGTGCATGAAAAGGTGCACAAGAACGGTCTGGAAAACCATGCTCGTGTTATTTAGTACATTCTCATGCCTTTTACAAGGAATGGGCAGATATTTCAAGGAAATGTGTGGCAATAGTAACCATAAACGCATCGTTTACTCGGTTAACAACTATACAAAAAATGAAACACATGGTTAGAAAACATGACACCTGGCGTGGTGCCATGGTATGGCCTCACCATGCCCTGGTAAAAATTGGAGAATGTTTTCCTTATGTCGTGATGCGCGCCTTTCATAAATCGAACCATCACCGAGGAAGTTTCATGGTTTCGAGGGGGAAATCACCAAGATTAAAGGGGGGGGTCCAAATTTCCTTTGTCCTTTGTCCACGAGTTTTTTTCTATGATGAACATACAACCTGTAAATCACCGTGTTCAAATTTGGCACTTTTCCGGGTTCATTTGCCATATTTAGGGGATTATGTGCATTTCCTAGGCATTGATGCACATAATTAAAGTTCAAACAATCGATGCATGAAAGGCTTCACAAGAACGGCCTAGAAAACCATGCTCGTGCCATTTAGTAAATTCTCATGCCTTTTACAAGAAATGGACAGATATTTCGATGAATGTGTGGCAATAGTCAACTACAAATGTTTGTTTGTTGAGTTTTTAACTATAGAAAAAATGAAATAAATGCTTAAAAAACATGACGCCTGGCATGGTGCCATGGTATGACCTCACCATGCCCTGGTAAAAAATTTAAGAAGGTTTGGCTTATGTCGTCATGCACGCCCTTCATAAATCGAACCATCACCGAGGAAGTTCCATGCTTTCGAGAGGGAAATCCCCAAGATTGAAGGGGAATCCAAATTTTCTTCGTTCTTTGCCCTGGAGTTTTTTTTTCTATGACAAACATACACCCTGCAAATCACCGTGTTTAAATTTGGCATTTTTCCAGGCTCATTTACCATATTTAGGGGATTATGTGCATTTTCTAGCCATTTAGCGCATATAAATACAATCCAGCTACAGGTGCATGGGTGTGATGTGAGGGACGTGGATTGCCGTTCGATCGCGGCGCATCCAACGGTGCACACGCGTGATCCGCGTGGCTGGGGTTCCGACCAATCATAACGCAACACACAATAGGCTCAGCGCACACTATTTCCGGAAGCAACGGAGATGAACCGTGTGCGATAATGAACGAGCAAAATTGTAAGGGAAGCCAAATTTCTGTTGTCGTTTGTCGTTGAGCTCTTGAATACCACCGCACTGTACGGCTGCCCAGCCCCTCCGTCCCAGAGCTCTCTCCAGGCGCCGTCCATGGCACCGCGGTGCACAGTAACTGGTAAGGAAGCGATGGCATCCCGCCGCGCTGCGTTCCTCGCCGCCCGCGACCGCACACATGGTAAGGAAGCGATGGCATCTCGCCGCATCGAGTTCATCACCGCCGGTGGCCAGACAGTTACATGGGCGGACTTTGAGGCTGCCATGGCCGAATGGGTGGTGGATCTAGAGGCGGCCAAAGCCGCACAGAAGGAGCGGAAAAGGCAGAAAGCAGTCAAGAAAAGAGAGTCCCGCCGCCGCAAGAAAAAAGAGGCCGCACGCCGTGGTGAGGAGAGCTTGGCGGAGATCAAAGCACGGTGGGCTGCCGCCTACAAGGCCGGGAAGGAGAACGCCGGCGTCTGGCCAGCATGCCCTGATGGCAGCATGTGAGAAGTAGTTTAAGTTTGTAGTATTAGAGCAAATTACCAATAGTACTTTAAGTTTGTAGTATTAACGTACAATGTTGGTAAGAGCATCCTTTGAGGGCTTTGAGCGTTGATTAGCATGTGTGCCCGTGTGCGTTTTTTTGCATTAATCATTAGAAGATCACAAAACACACGGTTTCTATGTCGTACCCATCCGTGTTTTTTGCGTTAGTGACCCATAAGTCAGTTACCTGTGCAATGTTTCCTAATAAACCAGGCGTACCATTAACCAAAAAAATCAAGTGCACATGTACATTTTTTGGAGACGGGTCTGCCAACTTTCTTTTTTCTCGCACACGAGTATTTTACGCGCTTCGTCTACGTTGTGTGTTTCCCCCGCCCAAGTTTCAAGTTTCGCACCAAAATTTTCATTAGGCGCGCGATTTCAAAATTTATTCCTCCAACCACATCCCCTTCCCCTCAGTATCCCCCTCCCTCGCGCCTCCCCCTACCGGCATCTCAAACCGCCGCCGCCGCAACCACAGTTTCAACCACATCTATGTTCTGCTCGGATCCAGTCAGGTAACCCACCAATCTCTATCACGTCCCCGGCCTGATTGCTTAAATGGTGCCTGCGAAACATCCTCATGCCTCCAAATCCCCCCCCCCCGCCAGGAGCTGATGGCGGTCCATGGCATGATGGCCGCTGTGCGTGTTGACCCGGAGGAACACCTCGCCTCCGCCGCCATGGTGCAGGCTCTGGCCCAGATGAAGTCCCCCAGCGACTACCCCCCAGGACTTAACAGGTAAGATCTGACCAGCTAAATCTTACCAATACCACTTGCAACGGTTATGATTTGTACGGTTGATGTATTAAGCATGTTTGTGCCTTGTTTATTTCAGTACTGCACACTGTGTGATGTTCAAATATTACCGTGTCCAGCTCAATTTCACCAATACCAGCAACAAACTTACAATACATGACTCAGGATATCACTAGAGATGCTGCCCATTTGCTATTTTTAGTGGATGCTAACCCTGTTGTACTTAACATGCCTGTCTATGTACTTAGAAAGGGTCATAACGGCCGATGCTTTTGTTTGCCGTCGAGGTGAGCTGCATCCCATGTCTTACAATATTTCACATAATTTGTGCAATTGCAGTTTAACTTCTACCATTTACTGGTTGCCTGTAGGTACACATGTCAGTGGCACTGATCCACGCTTCGACCCGGAGGAATAGCTCGCCTCCGCCGTCGCTGAGTTTGGGCGAGCTCTGGCCAAGATGAAGTGCCTCAGAAACTACCTCTCAGGACTTACCAAGTATGTACTCACCAGTTCAATCTTACCAATACCAGTTGCAGTTAATGGCTATGTTCTGTACGGTCGATGTATTAAGCATGTTCTAGTAAACATGCCTAACACGTTTTTGCTACTTTCCCTACCTTTTTATAGACATCTGGGCCATTTTCTGCTCTGGCAGCACCTGCCTTGTGATGTTTAACTATGCCAATTACATTTTTATCAGTACTGGTTTCAATGTCTATTAAGCCTGTTGCAATTAACAGTTGAATCCATTTTTAAACAGTTGTATTTCAATGGCTACAAACTTACAAAACATGGCTTAGGATGCTGTTAAGCCTGTTGCAATTAACAGTTGTATCCATTTTTTAATCTGTCCATTTGCTACCATGCTACTCTCCGCAATGAAGATATACTAGAGATGCTGCCCCATTTGCTATTTTTGGTGGATGCTAACCCTGTTGTACTTAACATTGGCTTTCCATGTACTTACACAGGGTCATAACGGCCGATGCTGTTGTTTGCCGTCGAGGTTAGCTACATCCCATGTCTTACAGTATTTCACATCATTTGTGCAATTGCAGTTTAACTTCTACCATTTACTGGTTGCCTGTAGGTACACATGTCAGTGGCACTGATCCACGCTTCGACCCGGAGGAACAGCTCGCCTTCGCCGTCGCTAACTTTGGGCGGGCTCTGGCCAAAATGAAGTGCCCCAGCAACTACCTCTCAGGACTTACCAAGTATGTACCCACCAGTTCAACAAGTATGTACCCACCAGTTCAATCTTACCAATACCAGTTGCAATTAATGGCTATGTTTTGTACTGTCGATGTATTAAGCATGTTGTAGTAAACATGCCTAACATGTTTTAGCTATTTTCCCTACCTTTTTATAGACAACTGGGCCATTATCTGCTCTGGCAGCACCTGCCCTGTGATGTTTAACTCTGCCAATTGCATTTTTATCAGTACCGGTTTCAATGGCCATTAAGCCTGTTGCAATTAACAGTTGTATCCATTTTTAAAGAGTTGTATTTCAATGGCTACAAACTTACAAAACATGAATTAGGATGTTGTTAAGCCTGTTGCAATTAACAGTTGTATCCATTTTTTAATCCGTCCCTTTGCTGCCGTGCTACTCTTTTGAAATGAAGATATCACTACAGATGCTGCCGTTTTATTACCATTTGCTATTTTTGATGGATGTTAACCCTATTGTAGTTAACATTGGATTTCCATGTACTTACACAGGGCTACAATGGGTGATGCTGTTGTTTGCCATCGAGGTTAGTTGCATCCTATGTCCTATACACCATCTATTCCTAAATATAAGTATTTTTAGAGATTCCAATATAGACTACACAAGGAGCAAAATGAGTGAATCTAGATTCTAATCTAAACTATATCTATAATTCTATATACATCATATGTAGTTCATACTGAAATCTAAAAAAAAACTTGTACTTAGGAATATAGGTAGTTGTATTTTACATCATTTGTGCAATCTCAGATTAGCTTCTAACATTTACTGGTTGCTTGTAGGTACATATATGAGCGGTACGGATCCATGCTTCGATCCCTTTTGCGTATGGGGCAATGAGATATTCATGAACAAGCGTCAAGTGAGGAAACTAAGAAAGATTGTTAGGCGAAAGAAACTGGTGATTGGAATTAAGCTCTTTAACACATTGTCGAAGACAACAATGAACTTTAGGATGGTAAGTAATGTGTTGCCTTTCCCCCTGCCCACAACAAGTTACTCTATTAGACCTCAGTATCTGATATTTTTCTCTTTTCAGTGGTTTACGAAGCTATTTACTGATGATTACCTTGCAAACTACATGACCGGAGTGGAGGCAACTAAGGTTAACATATATAATTCATGCTACCATGATAATGCTCTAGAAGCCTTCCTGAAGGCGGTGAAGGATGGGTGGGCGATTGTCACAAGGGGTTGGACAAAAGTTGTTCGTGCCTATGGCATGCAGGAAGGCACATTATGGGCATTCCGCTTCTTCAACACTGTCGGTAGTCAAAATGATTTACACCTGTCTCTTCACCTTTACCGCCTTTAAATACTGTGGTTCATCATAGTTAATTGCTGCCTAATCCTGTAATTACTGAACATATTGTACTGGCAATTTTATTTATGAATTCGTTGTTGAACCATTGTGCTGAGAATTTGAATTGCACGTTTCATATTTCAAAATTTCCAATTAGAGTAATAAATTACAGGAAAAATAGAAAGAGAACAGACGGTCATGGAACTTTGCAAACGGTTCTGGCCGTAAAAGCGCTTGTGATGGATAGCCCAATGCCACACAGTTTTCTACATCAAATCGTGTGTGATGTAGTTAATGAAAGCAAACAGTTAACCAAGGCAGAGCGTGTGTGATAGTTACACCTTTCACACACGAGCGTATACATAAAACTGTGTGGGATGTACAACCGAACAGAAACGTTTTCCCTGGATTGACTGTGTGGGATGTACATAAGAACGGAAACGTATTCCTTGGATTGACTGTGTGTGATATACATACGAACGGAAATGTTTTTCTGGGATTCACCGTGTGGGATATACATACCTACGGAAATGATTTTCTCGGATTACCGTGTGGGATGTACATACCTACGGAAATGATTGGGTTTTGATGCCTCGCCCGATCGCACATGGCCCCAGCCTGGGTCCAGGAGGGCCTATCCATTACGATTTCTGGGTCGTGTGGGAAGGACACCTGATACGTCTCCGTCGTATCTACTTTTCCAAACACTTTTGCCCTTGTTTTGGACTTTAACTTGCATGATTTGAATGGAACTAACCCGGACTGACGTTGTTTTCAGCAGAATTGCCATGGTGTTATTTATGTGCAGAAACAAAAGTTCTTGGAATGACCTGAAACTCCACGGAGATTATTTTTGGAAATAATAAAAAATACTGGCGAAAGAATCAAGGCCAGGGGCCCAACACCCTTGCCACGAGGGTGGGGGCGCGCCCCCTGCCTCGTGGGCCCCCTGGAGCTCCACCGACCTCAACTCCAACTCCATATATTCGTGTTCGGGGAGAAAAAATTCAGAGAGAAAGATTCATCGCGTTTTACGATACGGAGCCACCGCCAAGCCCTAAACTCTCTCGGGAGGGCTGATCTGGAGTCCGTTCGGGGCTCCAGAGAGGGGAATCCATCGCCATCGTCATCATCAACCATCCTCCATCACCAATTTCATGATGCTCACCGCCGTGAGTGGGTAATTCCATCGTAGGCTTGCTGGACAGTGATGTGTTGGATGAGATTTATCATGTAAGCGAGTTAGTTTTGTTAGGGTTTGATCCCTAGTATCCACTATGTTCTGAGATTGATGTTGCTATGACTTTGCTATGCTTAATGCTTGTCACTAGGGCCCGAGTGCCATGATTTCAGATCTGAACCTATTATGTTTTCATGAATATATGTGAGTTCTTGATCCTATCTTGCAAGTCTATAGTCACCTACTATGTGTTATGATCCGGCAACCCCGAAGTGACAATAATCGGGACCACTCCCGGTGATGACCGTAGTTTGAGGAGTTCATGTATTCACTATGTGTTAATGCTTTGGTCCGGTACTCTATTAAAAGGAGGCCTTAATATCCCTTAGTTTCCATTAGGACCCCGCTGCCACGGGAGGGTAGGACAAAAGATGTCATGCAAGTTCTTTTCCATAAGCACGTATGACTATATTCGGAATACATGCCTACATTACATTGATGAATTGGAGCTAGTTCTGTGTCACCCTATGTTATGACTGTTACATGATGAACCGCATCCGGCATAATTCTCCATCACCGATCCAATGCCTACGAGCTTTTCACATATTGTTCTTCGCTTATTTACTTTTCCGTTGCTACTGTTACAATCACTACAAAACCCAAAAATATTACTTTTGCTACCGTTACCGTTACTTCCATATTACTTTGCTACTAAATACTTTGCTGCAGATATTAAGTTATCCAGGTGTGGTTGAATTGACAACTCAACTGCTAATACTTGAGAATATTCTTTGGCTCCCCTTGTGTCGAATCAATAAATTTGGGTTGAATACTCTACCCTCGAAAACTGTTGCGATCCCCTATACTTGTGGGTTATCAAGACTATTTTCTGGCGCCGTTGCCGGGGAGCATAGCTCTATTCTTTGAGTCACTTGGGATTTATATCTGCTGGTCACTATGAAGAACTTGAAAGACGAGAAAACAAAAATTTATCCCTCAACTACGAGGGGAGGTAAGGAACTGCCATCTAGCTCTGCACTTGATTCACCTTCTGTTTTGAGTAAGCTTGCGACACCTAAACCTGCTTCTGCTATTAATTCTGATATGTCGCATGTTATTGATGATGCCACTTCTGCTATGCATGATACTTATGATGAAACTACTTCTATGCTTGATACTACTGTGCCACTTGGTGAATTTCTTGATGAACAACTTGCTAGGGCTAGAGAGAATGAAATTATTGAAACTGATAATATTGATGAAAGTGATGATGAAGGCTCCCAATAATATGAATTGCCTGTTGTGCCTGAGGGCTATGTTATGGATGAAGAAACTGCTAGAGACTTTCTTGCTTGCAATGATAGAAGTGATCTTAAGAAATTATTAGCTAAGCTGAAACAAAAAACTCTGAATGCTAGAATGAAATATGATCCTGCTTATGCTACTTCACCTATCTTTGTTACTGATAAGGATTATGAATTCTCCATTGATCTTGATATAATTACTTTGGTTGAATCTGATCCTTTTTATGGCTATGAATCTGAAACTGTTGTGGCACATCTTACTAAATTAAATGATATAGCCACCCTATTCACTAATGATGAGAGAACTCGCTACTTTTATATCCTTAAAATATTTCCGTTCTCATTAAAGGGTGATGCTAAGATATGGTTTAATTCTCTTGATCCTGGTTGTGTGCGTAGTCCCCAGGATATGATTTATTACTTCTCTGCTAAATATTTCCCTGCTCATAAGAAACAAGCTACTTTAAGGGATATATACAATTTTGTGCAAATTGAAGGAGAGAGTCTCCCACAAGCTTGGGGGAGGCTTCTCCAATTACTTAATGCTTTGCCCGATCATCCTCTTAAGAAAAATGAAATACTTGATATCTTTTATAATTGACTAACCGATGCTTCCAGGGACCACCTGGATAGTTGTGCTGGTTCTGTTTTCAGGGAAAGAACACCAGATGAAGCTGAAATTCTATTGAATAATATGTTGACAAATGAAAATAATTGGACACTTCCTGAGCCAACTCCTGAGCCTATTCCTAAGCCAACTCCGAAGAAAAGAGGTGTTCTATTTCTCAGTCCTGAAGATATGCAAGAGGCAAAGAAATCTATGAAAGAAAAAGGTATTAAAGTTGAAGATGTTAAGAATTTACCTCCTATTGAAGAAATACATGGTCTTAATTTACCGCCTGTTGAAGAAATATATGGTCTTAATTCATCACCTATTGAAGAAACACATGGTCTTGATAACCCGACACAGGTAGTAAAGGTAAATTCTCTCTATAGATATGATAAAGCTGAAATCCCTCCTACTAAGTTTGCTAGCCAATGCTTGGATGAGTTTGATAACTTTATGGTTAAGCAAGAAGATTTTAATGCTTATTTTGGTAGACAATTAAAACAAAATGCTTATATGATTGAACACTTGAGTGATTATATGTCTAGAGTTAAAGGTGAACAAGTACTTAAAGCTCAGAATGATTTGCTCAATGAATTGAATAGTAAGAATAATGATTTTGCTGTTCGAGTGGCTACTAGAACTGGTAAAATGACCCAGGAACCTTTGTATCCTGAAGGCCATCCTAAGAGAATTGAGCAGGATTCTCAGAGAAATAATGTAGATGCACCTAGTCCTTCTAAAAACAAGAAAAAGAAAAATGATAGGACTTTGCATGCTTCTAGTGAACCTGTTGTAGACACACCTGAGAATCCCAATGATATTTCTATTTCTGATGCTGAAACCCAATCTGGTAATGAACATGAACCTAGTGATAATGTTAATGATGATGTTCATGTTGATGCTCAACCTAGCAATGATAATGATGTAGAAACTGAACCTGCTCTTGATCTTGATAACCCACAATCAAAGAATCAATGTTATGATAAGAGAGACTTTGTTGATAGGAAACACGGTAAAGAAAGAGAACCATGGGTTCAGAAACCCATGCCCTTTCCACCCAAACCATCCAAGAAAAAGGATGATGAGGATTTTGAGCGCTTTGCTGAAATGATTAGACCTATCTTCTTGCGTATGCGTTTAACTGACATGCTCAAAATAAATCCTTATGCTAAGTACATGAAAGAAATTGTTACTAATAAAAGAAAGATACCGGAAGCTGAAATTTCCACCATGCTTGCTAATTATACTTTTAAGGGTGGAATACCAAAGAAACTTGGAGATCCAGGAGTACCACTATACCATGCTCCATTAAAAGAAACTATGTTAAAACTGCTTTATGTGATCTTGGAGCCGGTGTTAGTGTTATGCCTCTCTCTTTATATCGTAGACTTGATTTGAATAAGTTGACACCTACTGAAATATCTTTGCAAATGGCTGATAAATCAACTGCTATACCTGTCGGTATTTGTGAGGATGTGCCTGTTGTGGTTGCAAACGTTACTATTTTAACGGACTTTGTTATTCTTGATATTCCCGAGGACGATAGTATGTCTATTATTCTTGGAAGACCTTTTTGAATACTGCAGGGGCTGTTATTGATTGCAACAAAGGCAATGTCACTTTTCATGTTAATGGTAATGAGCATACGGTACACTTTCCGAGGAAACAACCTCAAGTCCACAGTATCAATTCTATTGGAAAAATTCCATCGATTATTTTTGGAGGTTTTGAATTTCCTCTTCCTACTGTCAAGAAGAAATATGATATTCTTATTATTGGGGATGTGCATATCCCCATTGAGGTAACATAGTGTTATTCAAAATCTCTCCGGTTCCATGTTATTCGGAATGAGTTTGTTAACAAGACTTGATCAACCTTGTTAGTGGATTCCTTTTGATGAGCATGAGATGGATGAAGTTAGAAAGCACAACCTTCTGTACCATCCTTCTACTTTCTGTTATTTAGTTTAAATAAAGTAAAAATAGTATTTTCTGTCAGTTTTCTGATTTATCCGTGCAATATAAAAATACCTTGAAAATAAAAGTTCTCCAAATGCCCTGCCAATTTAATATAATTTTTTCTGGAATATTTGAGAATATTTGGCACTCAGAACACAACAGGGGGAGCAAGCACCTGGGCACGAGGGTCCAGGGCGCGCCCCCCGCCTCGTGGGCCCATGGTGGCTCCCCTCCACTTATTGCTGCACCCACACACTTCTTCTTCCTCCCAAAAAAATCACCATCCAGCTCAAGCACGAGTTCTAGCTCATTTTGCTGCGATTTTCGATCTCCTTGCTCAAAGCACCTCTCACAAAACTGCTTTGGGGGATTGTTCCTTGGTATGTGACTCCTCCATTGGTCCAATTAGTTTTTGTTCTAGTGCTTTATTCATTGCAAATTTGTGCTGCCTAGGTGACCATGTTCTTGAGCTTGCATGTCAAATTTATATGGTTCCAAGTAGTTCTAATGCATGATATAGGCTCTAGGCACTTGTAGGAGTAGTTGCTATCAATTTTGTTGAGCTTGGTTCACTTTTATTTGAAGTTACTAAAAATTTCAGAAATTTTCAGAAAATGATGAAGAGATTTTTGAGGGGCTCATCGAGCCGAAGCTCGAAGGAAAAGCAAAGTGAAGAAGCAGAGAGGCCCAAATATAATCTGCCTCGCACCGCGGAGGTTCGGCCGTGTGAATGGCCTTCCGATGATTTCTTGAGAGCAGCCGGGATTTATGATGATTTTTATGAATTGGCTGAGAATGCAGGCCTCACCGACTTCCTCCGCGACCAACGCGAACAGTATCTCTTACTCACCAATACTTTTGTGCAAAACTTCTACTATTATCCTAAGGAATCACCTCCTTCAGTAGAGTTTCATTTATATGATGTGGTTAAGAAGATGTCACTATATGAATTTTGCAGGGTTTGCAAAATACCTTTCGAGGGTAGCTTAGAGGAACCACATCGTAAAGATGTGGACGGGTTTATTGATACTATTACTGTAGGGGAAACTAGGAAGGTTTCCGATGCAAGAATCACTAGCATACATTTTCCTGTTTTACGCTACTTTGCAATATTTGCTAGTCGTTGCTTAATTGGTCGCGGAAACTGTGGAAACCTTAGTGTTCCTGATATTATTATTTGTTCCATGGTTTATTCCGTGATGACTCTGTTAGTATGGGCGGTATTATTGCCAAACGGTTAAGTCTGAACCGTACAAAGGGCCTCATCTTTGGAGGTGTCTATGCTTCACGCCTTGCTGCATACTATAACATACCTATTAGGCACTATGAAAAAGAAGAAAAATTGCTGCCTACTGTTTATTTAGATTATAAGAGTATGGTAGCGCATGATTTTATTGTTAAGAATAGGGAAATGGCGCTTAAATACAAATTGTTCTTTCATAAACATCACCCTGAGACTATTACCTTGCCTGCTCCTTCCTTGTTTGATTTATCTGCAGGCCAGTATCTCGTTCCGCTGGCGGCCATTCACGCCTACCGGAACCCTACATCAGCCACAGAGCCGGAACCACAATTTGATCCTCCACGACAGTTTAATTACCAGTGGGATCCGGAGATGATTGCCAACCAGTGGCAATCAGAGGCTTCTTCTTCTCAGTACGACCCCAGCTACAACTTTGGATATCCGCCAGGCCAGCCGTGGCAATAGACCAACTTAGGCCAAAAGCCTAAGCTTGGGGGAGTACGTATTTCTCACGGACATTACATTTATGTCCACACACTCATTGCTAGTTGTCGGTGCTCATACTTTTCACTGTAATATCGATGCTAGTTTATTTTCTTTTTCTTGCTTTCTTCTTGTGTGTTTGATAAACCTTAAGAAAAACAAAAAAAATTAGTTGTAGCTTTTAGCTAGTTTACTTTCTTGCTGTAGTAGTAATAATTAAAAGAAAACCCAAAAAGATTTCATGTTCTTCTTTTGCTTGTTGGGAGCTTTCCCGTGTAAATAGTTTTATTTCTTTTCTTTTCTTTGGGGGTCGATAGGAGAAGACCATAATTAAATTGTTGAAGTGGCTCTTATATGCATTATTGTTGATTTAACCAAGAGCCCATATTGCCTTGTCTTCTCCTGTTTATTGAATGCTCGCAGATTCTAGCTTAGTCCAATGCACGTGCACTATTATTATTATTCACATCGTTCGGTCGTGCAAGTGAAAGGCAATTATGACGATATATGGTGGACTGATTGAGATGAGAGAAGCTGGTATGAACTCGACCTCTCTTGTTTTTGTAAATATGATTAGTTCATCGTTCCTGATTCAGCCTATTATGAATAAACATGTTTGCAATGACAATTAGAGATTATAGTTGCTTATGCCATGCTTAATTAGCTAGGAGTTTATAATGGTTTACCTTGCGTGCCAACATGCTATTAAAATGGTTGTGATGTGGTATGATGGGGTGGTATCCTCCTTTGAATGATTCAAGTGACTTGACTTGGCACATGTTCACACATGTAGTTGAAACAAATCAACATAGCCTTCACGATATTTATGTTCATGGTGGATTATATCCTACTCATGCTTGCACTCAATGTTTATTAATTTTAATGCATGTTCATGACTGTTGTCGCTCTCTAGTTGGTCGCTTCCCAGTCTTTTGCTAGCCTTCACTTGTACTAAGCGGGAATACTGCTTGTGCATCCAATCCCTTAAACCCCAAAGTTATTCCATATGAGTCCACTATACCTTCCTATATGCGGTATCTACCTGCCGTTCCAAGTAAATTTGTATGTGCCAAACTCTAAACCTTCAAATGAAATTCTGTTTTGTATGCTCGAATAGCTCATGTATCAACTAGGGTTGTCCGTATCTTCCATGCTAGGCGGGTTATTCTCAAGAGGAGTGGACTCCGCTCCTCACTCACGAGAAAATGGCTGGTCACCGGGATGCCCAGTCCCATGCTTTATGCAAATCAAATCAAAATAATTGCAAACAAAACTCCCCCGGGACTGTTGTTAGTTGGAGGCACTCGTTGTTTCGAGCAAGCCATGGATTGATGCTTGTTGGTGGAGGGGGAGTATAAACTTTACCATTCTGTTTGGGAACCGCCTATAATGTGTGTAGCATGGAAGATATCGCCATCTCTTGGTTGTTATGTTGACAATGAAAGTATGCCGCTCAAAATATTATTTATCTCTATTTCAAAATCGAGCTCTGGCACCTCTACAAATCCCTGCTTCCCTCTGCGAAGGGCCTATCTATTTACTTTTATGTTGAGTCATCACCCTCTTATTAAAAAGCACCAGCTGGAGAGCACCGCTGTCATTTGCATCCATTACTATTAATTTATATTGGGTATGACTATGACTGGATCTCTTTTACCATGAATTACAATGTTTAGTCAGTCCTTGATCTTTAAAGGTGCTCTGCATTTATGTTTTGCGGTCTCAGAAAGGGCTAGCGAGATACCATCTTGTTATATCATATTATGATTGTTTTGAGAAAGTGTTGTCATCCGAGATTTATTATTATTGCTCGCTAGTTGATTATGCCATTGATATGAGTAAACATGAGACCTAAGAGTTATTGTGAATATGGTTAGTTCATAATCTTTGCTGAAAACTTGAATGCTGGCTTTACATATTTACAACAACAAGAGCAAACAGAGTTTGTAAAAGTTTTTCTTTATCACTTTCAGTTTATCAACTGAATTGCTTGAGGACAAGCAAAGGTTTAAGCTTGGGGGAGTTGATACGTCTCCATCGTATCTACTTTTCCAAACACTTTTGCCCTTGTTTTGGACTCTAACTTGCATGATTTGAATGGAACTAACCCGGACTGACGTTGTATTCAGTAGAATTGCCATGGTGTTATTTATGTGCAGAACAAAAGTTCTCGGAATGACCTGAAACTCCACGGAGATTATTTTTGGAAATAATAAAAAATACTGGTGAAAGAATCAAGGCCAGGGGGCCCACACCCTTGCCACGAGGGTGGGGGGCGCGCTCCTGCCTCGTGGGCCCGCTGGAGCTCCACCGACCTCAACTCCAACTCCATATATTCGTGTTCGGGGAGAAAAAAATCAGAGAGAAAGATTCATCGCGTTTTACGATACGGAGCCGCCGCCAAGCCCTAAACTCTCTCGGGAGGGCTGATCTCGAGTCCGTTCGGGGTTCCGGAGAGGGGAATCCGTCGCCATCGTCATCATCAACCATCCTCCATCACCAATTTCATGATGCTCACCGCCGTGAGTGAGTAATTCCATCGTAGGCTTGCTGGACGGTGATGGGTTGGATGAGATTTATCATGTAATCGAGTTAGTTTTGTTAGGGTTTGATCCCTAGTATCCACTATGTTCTGAGATTGATGTTGCTATGACTTTGCTATGCTTAATGCTTGTCACTAGGGCCCGAGTGCCATGATTTCAGATCTGAACCTATTATGTTTTCATGAATATATGTGAGTTCTTGATCCTATCTTGCAAGTCTATAGTCACCTACTATGTGTTATGATCCGGCAACCCCGAAGTGACAATAATCGGGACCACTCCCGGTGATGACCGTAGTTTGAGGAGTTCATGTATTCACTATGTGTTAATGCGTTGGTACGGTACTCTATTAAAAGGAGGCCTTAATATCCCTTAGTTTCCATTAGGACCCCGCTGCCACAGGAGGGTAGGACAAAAGATCTCATGCAAGTTCTTTTCCATAAGCACATATGACTATATTCGGAATACATGCCTACATTACATTGATGAATTGGAGCTAGTTCTGTGTCACCCTATGTTATGACTGTTACATGATGAACCGCATCCGGCATAATTCTCCATCACCGATCCAATGCCTACGAGCTTTTCACGTATTGTTCTTCGCTTATTTACTTTTCCGTTGCTACTGTTACAATCGCTACAAAACCCAGAAATATTACTTTTGCTACCGTTACCGTTACTTCCCTATTACTTTGCTACTAAATACTTTGCTGCAGATATTAAGTTATCCAGGTGTTGTTGAATTGACAACTTAGCTGCTAATACTTGAGAATATTCTTTGGCTCCCCTTGTGCCGAATCAATAAATTTGGGTTGAATACTCTACCCTCGAAAACTGTTGCGATCCCCTATACTTGTGGGTTATCAACACCCTATCGCACACACTCACTAGGCGACGGTTCCAAATGCCGTCGCGGAAAGGGGTTAAAAACCGTTTGTTTAGGACCGACGTGTACGAGTGCACTTTAAGATTTTCATCATTTTTATCTTCTAACGAGATTGGTTTAGCAGCCATTTGATTTACTAAGGTAGCTTGTGCATCGGATATTTTTCCTAGCAAACTTTCAGCAAAAGCATACTTAGATTAGAGATTGCAAACTTCTCTACTAATATCATCAAGTTGTTTTGTGACAGCATCCAACACAACAGAGTGCTCCTTAAGTTCTTCAGTTAAATACTTATTATGCTCAAATTGTGTAGTCATATATTCCTTAGTACTTTTCTCAATTTCAAGCAAAATATTTGGATAAGGAACATCATAATATTTTCTTTGAGGCATCATGACTACGCAAACAAGATCGCACACAAAAACAGATCCGGCAAGAAAACGGCGAACGAAAAAGAGGAGTGAATAAAACGGCAATTTTTTATGAAGTGGGGGTGAGGAAAACGAGAGGCAAATGGAAAATAATGTAAATTGCGAGGAGATGAGATTTGTGATTAGGAACCTGGTATATGTTGAAGATCCTCCCCGGCAACGGCGCCAGAAATTCCTTTTGATGTCTATTAGGACTACGTCAGTATTTCCCCAAAGAGGAAGGGATGATGCAACAAAATGACGGTAGGTATTTTCCTCAGTGATGAAACCAAGGTTATAGAACCAGTAGGAGAACCAAGCAACACAACGTAAATAGCCCCTGCACACAAATAACAACCACTTGCAACCCGACGTGTTAAAGGGGTTGTCAATCCCTTTCGGGTAACGGCAGTGCGTGGACGGGAGAAAGTTGTAATAGATTGAATAGATCACAAATGAAATAAAGTGTAGAAAAGTATTTTTGTATTTTTTGTTTAATAGATCTGAAAATAAATGCAAAGGAAAAGAAGATCGCAAAGGAAAATATATGAGAAAGAGACCCGGGGGCCGTAGGTTTCACTAGTGGCTTCTCTCGAGAAAAATAGCAAACAATGGGTAAACAAATTACTGCTGGGCAATTGATAGAACTTCAAATAATCATGACGATATCTAGGCAATGATCATTATATAGGCATCACCTCCAAGATTAGTAGACCGACACCTACCTGCATCTACTACTATTACTCCACACATCGACCGCAATCCAGCATGCATCTAGTGTATTAAGTTCATGGAAAAACAGAGTAATGCAATAAGAACGATGACATGATGTAGACAAGATCTATCTATGTAGAGATAGACCCCATCGTTTTATCCTTAGTAGCAATGATACATGCGTGTGGGTTCCCCTTCTGTCACTGGGATCAAGCACCGTAAGATCGAACCCACTACAAAGCACCTCTTCCCATTGCAAGATAAATAGATCGAGTTGGCCAAACAAAACCCAAATATCGGAGAAGAAATATGAGGCTATAAAAGATCATGCATAAAAGAGATCAAAGAAACTGAAATACTTTCATGGATATAAAAAGATATAACTGATCATAAACTCAAAGTTCATCAGATCCCAACAAACACACCGCAAAAAGAGCTACATCATATCGATCTCCAAGAGACCATTGTATTGGGAATTCAGCGAGAGAGAGGAAGCCATCTAGCTACTAACTACGAACCCGAATGTCTACAAAGAACTACTCACGCATCATCGGAGAGGCACCAATGGAGGTGGTGAACCCCATCCGTGATGGTGTCTAGATTGGATCTGGTGGTTCTGGACTCTGCGGCGGCTAGAATTGATTTTCGTCGACTTCCCTAGGGTTTTGGGAATAATGGGGTATTTATAGAGCAAAGAGGTGGTCCGGGGGGCACCCGAGGTGGGTACAACCCACCAGGGCGTGCCTGGGCCTCCTGGCGCGCCCTGGTGGGTTGTGCTCTCCTCGGAGCACCCCCAGGCGCAGCCAGGGCCCACTAGGTGTCTTCTGGTCCAAAAAAATCTCCGTAAAGTTTCGTTGCATTTGGACTCCGTTTGGTATTGATTTCCTGCGATGTAAAAAACATGCAGAAAATATCAACTCGCACTTGGCACAATGTCAATAGGTTAGTACCAAAAAATGATATAAAATGACTATAAAATGATTATAAAACATCCAAGATTGATAATATAACAGCATGGAACAATAAGAAATTATAGATACGTTGGAGATGTATCACCCATCACTGTCTAGCAATCCTATAAAGGAATTACTTACTCCCGACGGTGAGCATCATGAAATTGGTGATGGAGGAAGGTTGATGATGACAACGGCGTCGGATTCCACCCTCCGGAGCCCCAAACGGATTCCAGATCAGTCCTCCCGATGAAGAACAGGAGGTGGCGGCAGCTCCGTATCGTAAAACGCGTTGAATCCTTCTCTCTAATTTTTTCTTGGCAAATAAGAATATATGGAGTCAGAGTTAGGGTTGTTAGAGTTCCAGGGGGACCACAAGCTCGCGAGGCGTGCCCTGGGGGGTGGGCGCCCCCTGAGCTTGTGGCTCCAAGGTGGCCCCCTCTGGTATATTTTCCACCAATATTTTTATATATTCCACAAATATTCTCCGTAAATTTTCAGGACTATCCGTGAACTTTGATTTCTGCACAAAAACAACACCATGGCAATTCTGCTAAAAATAGCATCAGTTCAGGTTAGTTCAATTCAAATCATGCAAATTAGAGTCCAAAACAAGAGAAAAAGTGTTTAGAAAAGTAGATACGATGGAGACGTATCATTGCTCTGGTGCTTCACTTATATCTTTTCAGCACGACGGTGATTAAATTTTGAAGAAATATTTGCACTCTCATGATTCATTTATATCATTTTGAGAGTTGATAATAGTGATGGTAATATGCACAAGATATGAATTTGGTCCTCATGTGATGGATATTCAAGAAGGATATAATAAAAACTTTCATATAGATCATTGAATATGATGAGTTTGATTCCTTGCAATAATTTTGTGATATGAAGATGATAATATGTGAGTTATGCTAGGGAGCAATTGTGGTTTAGTAAGAATATTGGTGTTAAAGTTTTTGATTCCCTATGCATGCACGTAAAGTCCATAGTTATGCAATGAAGTTATATCCTACTTATGTTGCATTATTTAGTGTTAGTGATGTTCAATGCATGTTTATGACCATTTTTGTTTTCTGGTTGATCGCTTCTCAATCTATTTGCCAGCCTCCATTTGTACTAAGCAGGAATACTGCTCGTGCATCCAATTCTTTAAACCTAAAGTTGTGCCAAATGAGTCCATCATACCTACCTATATGCGGTACTTACATGCCGTTCCAAGTAAACTTGCATGTGCCAACTCTAACTATTCAGAATAATTTTTTTGTTTTGTGTGCCCGTACCGCTCATGAGGCGGCAGGGGGTGTCCAATATCTTACATGTTAGGTGGGTTATTCTCACGATGAGTATTTATTCATTTGTCATTGCACGAGAAAGTGGCAGGTGATAGGGATGCCTAGTCCCAAAAATGCCAAGTCCCAAAATAAATTCCTTGGAAAGTTAAAAGGTTGGAAGGCACCCGTGGATACGGCTAGCCATGGATTATGAAAAACGGTGGAAAGGAAATGAACTTTATTTTCTGTTTGGGAACCGCCTATAATGTGTCTAGCATGGAAAATGTTGGGAACTCTTGGTCATGTCGTTGACGGGAAAATCATGCCTCTCAAAATAATTGTATCTCTATTTTAATCCTTGAGCTCTGGCACCTCTACAAATCTCTGCTTCCCTCTATGAAAGGCCTATATATTTACTTTTATGCATTTTTATTTTCAGTCTTTACGTTCTCTTATAAGCACCACCAGGAGAGCACTATTGTCATACTTGTACACTGGGTGTAGCTGATATTGAGTGTGTTTCATGAATGGAATGATTGAGCATGACTGCCTAGGGATAACTTTCTTTAGCATTGATATTTTGAAAGGCATGATTATTTGTTGGTACGCTTGAGTATTTATATCTTCATGTTAAACTATAGACTATTGATTTGAATCATTCGAATCTCAATATTCATGCCACAAAAGAAAGATTACATGGTGAATATGATAGGTAGCATTCCACATTAAAAATTATGTTTTATCATTTACCTACTCGAGGACGAGCGATGCTTGATACGCCTCCAACGTATCTATAATTTTTTCTGTTCCATGCTATTATAGTATCAATCTTGGATGTTTTATATGCAATTATATATTATGTTTTGGGGACTAACCTATTAACTTAGTGCCAAGTATCAGTTGCTGTTTTTTTTTGCCTATTTTTGGTTTTCGAGAATATCAATACCAAACGAAGTCCAATTGCCACAAAACTTTTTGACTATTTTTTTCTAGACAAAAGAGACCCTGGAAGCTTCGGGAGAGGGCCAGAAGATGAAGGAGTAGCCCCCAAGGCACCAGGGCGCGCCTAGGGGGGTAGGCGCGCCCTAGTGGCTTGTGGGGCCCATGTTCAACTATTTAACCTAATTCCGCCTCTATAAATTCTCTAAAATCGAGAAACCAACAAAGAGCCACCCGAAACCCTTTTTCCGCCGCCTCAAGCATATGTTCTCAAGAGATCCCATCTGGGGGCCTTTTCCGGCACTCTGCCGGAGGGGGGATCAACCACGGAGGGGTTCTACATCAACCTTGTTGCCCCTCCGATGATGTGTGAGTAGTTTACCACAGACCTACGGGTCCATAGTTAGTAGCTAGATGTCTTCTTCTCTCTCTTTGATCTTCAATACAATGTTCTCCTTGATGTTCTTGGAGATCCATACGATGTAATCACTTTTTGTGGTGTGTTTGTTGGGATCCGATGAATTGTGAGCTTACGATCAGATTATCTATGAATACTATTTGAGTATTTTCTGAACTCTTTTATGCATGATTATTATAGCTTTGTATTTCTCCCCGATCTATTTATTTGGTTTGGCCAAGTAGATTGTTTTTTCTTGAAATGTGAGAGGTGCGTTGTGATGGGTTCGATCTTGCGGTGCTCAATCCCAGTGACAGAGAGGGACATGACACGTATTTGTATCATTGCCATTAAGGATAAAAAGATGAGGTTTATTCATGCGTGAGTTTACTTTGTCTACATCGTGTCATCTTGCTTAAGGCGTTACTCCGTTCTTTATGAACTTAATACTCTAGATGCATGCTGGATAACGGTCGATGTGTGGATTAATAGTAGTAGATGCAGGCAGGAGTCGGTCTACTTGTCTCGGGCGTGATGCCTATATACATGATTATTGTCTTAGATATCGTCATGATTATTCGCTTTTCTATCAATTGCCCAACAGTAATTTGTTTACCCACCGTATGATGTTTTCAAGAGAGAAGCCTCTAGTGAAAACTATGGCCTCTGGGTCTATCTAAATCATATATTAAAATCCAAAAATAGACTACTGCACTTTTGTTTATGTTATTTTATTTTGTGTTTTATTTATCCATCTAACACTACGAGATTTGATCCTTGCCATTAACTTGCAAGGGATGGACAACCTCTTGTTTGCGTTGGGTGCAAATATTTGTTCTTTCGTGTGTATGTGCTGCTAACGAGTTGTTGCGTGATTCTCCTATTGGATTGATAACCTTGGTTTCTAACCGAGGGAAATAATTATCTCTACTGTACTGCATCATCCCCTTCTCTTCGGGGAAATCCCAGCGCAACTCACAAGTAGCACGCCCGTATGGGTGGTCATATGGATCCTAATAGCCATAATAAGCCCGAGGAAGGAGGCAAATCTTCCCTATCTCTCTTTTCTTATTCTACTTCCTCCAAACCTCTCCAAACCCTAGCGCCCGATCTCTCTACTCGTTCAATTTCAGTTCAAATCCTTCCATGTGATCGATCTACGATATGTTTCTCCTCCGATCCCCAATTTATTTTTCGCGGATCCACGTTCTACATGTCTAGCATTGCCATGTCTAGGAAATGCATATTTTTGATCCAAATTTGAGTTTGGCTTGGATTCATTGATGTTTTTAGAGGAGTATGATGTTGTGACTACGGTACGATCAATATTGTTTAATTGTATTGGACTGGAAAAAATGTTTTGTAGATGTCTACGAGGAGGTCCACTCGCGTACGCGGTGCTTCGAGTTCATCCACCGCGCTGTCACAACAAGTTTTCACTCAGGGGATCGTCTTTACCGACCATGAAGCAAGAAAGAAGTTTTAGAAGCTCAGTGCAAGGAAGATCAAAGCATCCAAGTGGGCTTGCGAGTCAACACTCGCCAAGCTAGGTATTACTAATAATTCCAATTTGCTTTGTAATAATGCCAGGTTGCGCCATTTTCTTTATCAGGGATGGGACCCGTATGAATGCATGATGCTTGAGTTTCTTAGCACTCTCTCGCATAATGTTGGTTTGATGCCCAATGCATATGAGGAGGAGCTGATCAGTTTCTGTCTCTTGTACCAAGACTTCGACAACACTTTCGAAGAGTGGTCTGATTACTTTGGCTTCACCAACAATCATGGTGGCATTCGCTATGTTTATGATTAATTGATTATACTGACCCACACCCGAGGCAATCCTTCTATCAGATGAGTCGCCATGGTTCAAGGCAAAGAGCCTGTTGCATTGAAAGTCCTGTTGTACGTTATTTCTATTATGTTATCACTAAGTCGTTCCAGGCACGAGGAGAAGTTTCTAAGCTGAATAACGAGAACATGTTAGTTCCCGGGTAAGCAGCAAACCTTGATGTCGACTATTCGCCCAACTTAGGGGCAATACTTTTGCTACACCTCACGCATCAAGCAAATCATGCACAAGGAGATATCGTGTGTGGAGGAGTAATCACCATGTTGGAAAACTCCCTTGGTTTCAACTACCATCACCTTCGCCCCATTAACATGGACAATTGCATTATGTTGCACAGGTAGGAGATGCATATTTTGACCAAGAAGGCCCATAACCTGAGCAGGTAGATGAAAAAGAACCCATCACCGACAAAGAAGAGGAGCAACCCCAAGAGGAGCCACAACAAGAAGCCTACACCACTTATGCGGACCTCTACAGACTCCAGGGCTCTATCAATGATATGAGCAACCTCGCCGAGTCCCTTCAAGGCACGCCCGCCTACATGAACATGAACTTCTCCAATTGGACCCAAAGATGGGCTCCCGACCAACCGCCACAATGATTCCGCCGGTTTGGGCTTGCAAAAGTTTAAGCTTGGGGGAGGTCACCACCACTTCTTCATCAAGATGTGGCGGTATTTGAACAAATTGTACCGAGGTTGTACTTAAGCTCGCGTTGGTTTGTTCCAACACTTTGCTTTTTATTTGCTTTTGTTTTTCGTTTTGCCTTTGCGATTTTTCGTTTGCAAGTTAGTTTTCAAAAACCCAAAAATAAAAAATATAGAATAAGTTTTGATTTCCTCTTACTCTTTTTGCCCCTTGGAGTTCTTTTGCATTTTTGTTTTCACAGGAGTTGATCTACGCCGGACAACGAGGAATGCAAGAGTAAGAGAAGTGTGTAAATTCACAACCGTGTGATGGTATGTCCTACAACTTCCGCATTGTGCACTTGAAATACTTAGAGTAGATGTAGTATTAGTATGTGTGATATGCGCAAATGGGAGTAAGTCTTGATAATTAAGACAACTGTTTTGTTCTAGTAGCTGAAATAATTTGGTAGCCTTTGTTCTATTTATCCTAGATAATCAAGACTTGCAGTGGGACTGTTTTTTAATGAAGTAACATAACCATGCACAAAAGAAAGTCTTCAAAGACTTGGGAGTTGAGAAAAATTGTAGAAAAATGATGTTTGAAATGCTCAACCCCATATTGTTAATTTTAACATACTTGATAGCACTTGTGGATTGAATTTTCTAGAGGATCTTAGTTGGAGGGTGAACGAGATTATGCCAAAAATCTATGTTGTATCTCTTACATGGTGCTTCAGCTTCTTGCTAGTGCCATGGCCCTGCTACTTTATGCGCGTGTACGTGTGTAAATGTGGCTCCGTCACCTTTCTTGATGTTCTGCTGAGAACTCCGCTAGTCAATGAACGATCTACCAAGAGTGAAAGCTCGGATTTCGGCTATGAGTTTGTTATCGTAAGTAGTGGCAACACTACAAACACATATTATTCGGCTTTCTATTGAATGAGTGTGTATGTGGTAAATAAAGGGGACTAATGAAAAGAGCTCGAAAGAGACAACTATCAAAGGTCCATAGTTCCCAAATATTAAGCCACAGCGAAACTCTTTGCATAATCACTTATTTAGCATAATCCCTTCACATACAATCAAAGTTTCAGTAAATATTGATTGAAATGAAGTTCTTAAGAGCCTTGAGGATGAAATAATTGTGGGCATGTTTATGAGCACTAAAGAATCATGTTTTTCTACATGCCTTTCACTCCCTAATATATGTTTATTATGGCTCTATTGAAGAAAACTCTTTCGTGCATTCCTGACAAGCAAGTGTTGTTTAGATAAATAGAATAGAGTGTTGCAAAGTTGTTTTATCTAGTAGATCAAGAACTTTGTGTTGACTATCTTTGCTTCACTAAAACTTGCACAATAACCATGTCACCGCTACAATTATACTAAATTTTCAGGTCAAGAAGCGGATGGCTATCTAGGCGTACCGATCATAAGTGAACCAAAACCTTCTCGTTACTTCGGTTTAAACAACTGAGTTCCTTTTGATTGGAATTTCTGTCTGTGTTGCTTGAGGACGATCAGCTGTCACAAGGTGTCACCATCGACACCCATCCACGAGCCAACAACACTTCACCATCGAATTCCACAAACGAAGCCGTCGCTGCAACAGACGCCGGATCACATGCCAGTCCATGCCAGAACAGTTGGCCACTCGCGTTGGTGACCAGACAACTATGACTCGGGCGACAAACCATGCTGGAGAATATGGATGAGTTTGTGTTGAGCAATCCACCACCGTCGAACCCCATACCGTGCCATCGTCACCGTCGAGGCCCTACTTCGCAATTCCGACTCCACAAATACAAGGTAGGGCATGGAGAACTCTTGAACACGCGAAGAGACATCGATTACCAAACCTCAACCGCAATCCAACTCCACATGAAGCTACCATCGTTGCAAAATAGGAGACCACGTCGAACAACCTAGGATCATCACCCCAACATTCCCACATCGCCAGAAGGTCACCAGTCCAACACAATGCCGTGAGTATCTAGTTCCCAAAAGCACGGCCAGGATCGAAGGTTTTCAAGGCGACACCCCATTGGGGGGAGCAATGATGTCGACGTCGTTGCTTGACCTAACTTGGGCCTTAGACTTTTACCGAAGAGCATGATCCAAGGGTATGAGAAGTGGCAGGCCTCCACAACAACGCCTCCAAGGAGGTGAAACTTCCACGGGAGCTGACACCATTAGCTCACAAGAACCCGACAAACTTTTGCCTCGAGCATCTCAACCAACACCACCATGCACCAGACGTGCACTAGACCACCCACCTCCCGCGTAGCCGATGCGCCGCCGACCCACGAGAGCCACCATGGACCAAAGCCTTGCCGCCAACTAAAGCCGGCGGCACAGATCCAGTCACCTGACGAATCTAGCAGCCTCCCACGGCAACATCGCCACACCCCAGCAGCCGGTCGCCGTCACCAGCCAGACGGAGCCCAGGTCGCCACCCCATTGCATCACCCGGACGGGCCCGGTGGGCATGGGGTGGTGATGCAACTGAAAACTCTCGGATCCAACTCCACAGGAGCACACGCCGCCGGGGGGGGGGGGGGGTCACCGCACCGCACCGGAGAAACCGCTAGCCGCTAGAAAGGAGCAACACTCGGATTGGGAGGGGGCAGGGTCTCCCTCACCAAGAGAACATGCGGGTGCACGAGGGAGCTTTCCACCATCGCTGTCTGCCGAAAGGGCTTAGGCCGTCGCTGGCGGCAGGACATGAGGCACGGGGAGGGGGCGACGGCGGACTAGGGCTCCGCCCGAGCCACCGCATGAGCGACACGGGCATTTTTTTTTCTTTCTTTCAACATGTCTTACATTTTGAAACGTTGAAACTCGTGCTTTACTTTCAAACACAAATTATATGTCGATATTTTGAAACTCAAGTCAAATGGGAAACCCTCCAAACTTATTTTGAGGGAACGAGTCAGAACTTTGGTCATCGCTCATCAGTCGTAGGCCCTGACAACCAGGCACCACCCCAAGTCCCCAAGCACGCACCCGGCGATCCACAGCCCCGCGCGGCCATCGCGCCCGCAAATGAAAACCCCGAACTCCCGCTTCCTAATAGGTCCCCGCCACGCGGGCCGCTGCCCTTCCCGTCCCCACACGTCATCCAGACTCCTATATGTACCACTCCGGTGCCAAGCTATACTCCAGCAGCAGAGCAGGCACCCGGCACCGCCCAGGAACGCAACTCCGGCGAGCTCCAATATTATCCACCTGCCTTTCTACATCGTCTCCTTTGGTCTGGTCTGTTCCCACTCGTATCCGCTTCGCGTACGGTGTGCCGCGGCGACTAGTCTAGTCGACCTATCTTGCCTTTTTGTCTTTCTTGAGGCGCGCAGCCACGGCGACCGCGGCGGTCTGCGAGATGGAGGCGGCGGGGGCCGGAGCGGCGACGCCGTCGCACGCGTCCATGGTGGACACGGACGACTTCGACCTGTCGCGGCTGCTGAACCACCGCCCGCGGATCAACGTGGAGCGGCAGCGGTCCTTCGACGACCGCTCGCTCGGCGACCTCTACCTCTCCGCCATGGACGGCCGCGGCGCCGGCGGGTATATGGACAGCTACGAGAGCATGTACTCCCCGGGCGGCGGGCTCCGTTCGCTCACCGGCACCCCCGCCTCCTCCACGCGGCTCTCCTTCGAGCCCCACCCGCTGGTCGGCGACGCCTGGGACGCCCTCAGGCGCTCGCTCGTCTGCTTCCGGGGCCAGCCCCTCGGCACCATCGCCGCCGTCGACAGCTCCTCCGGCGAGGTCCTCAACTACGACCAGGTAACGGCATGGCAGCATGCATGCAGTACTCGTGTGTAGTTCTCACACCTGTTTGGGCTGTCACGTGTAAAGTTCTCTCTTGGATATTTTGTTAAACCTGTCGCGTAAATAAATATACTTGGCATTGGATTGAGCAGGTGTTCGTGAGGGATTTCGTGCCGAGCGCGCTGGCGTTCCTGATGAACGGCGAGCCGGAAATCGTGAAGAACTTCCTGCTGAAGACGCTGCTGCTGCAGGGGTGGGAGAAGAGGATCGACCGGTTCAAGCTGGGCGAGGGCGCCATGCCGGCGAGCTTCAAGGTGCTCAAGGACCCGAAGCGCGGAGTGGACACCCTGGCGGCGGACTTCGGCGAGAGCGCCATCGGCCGCGTGGCGCCGGCCGACTCCGGGTTCTGGTGGATCATCCTGCTCCGCGCCTACACCAAGTCCACCGGCGACCACACGCTGGCCGAGACGCCCGAGTGCCAGAAGGGCATCCGCCTCATCATGAACCAGTGCCTCGCCGAGGGCTTCGACACCTTCCCCACCCTCCTCTGCGCCGACGGCTGCTGCATGATCGATCGCCGGATGGTACGTATGTCCTAATATGTTCCCGTCAACCTCACACACACGTCGCAGCTGAATCAATGGTTGGGATTAAATGTAGTAGTAATAATGAGTGGTCGATCGCGATCTATGGATCGTCGTGTTGGGCAGGGCGTGTACGGGTACCCGATCGAGATCCAAGCCCTCTTCTTCATGTCGCTGCGGTGCGCGCTGCTGCTGCTGAAGCCGGAGGCGGAGGGGAACAAGGACATCATGGAGCGGATCGTGACGCGGCTGCACGCGCTGAGCTACCACATGCGGACCTACTTCTGGCTCGACTTCCAGCAGCTCAACGTCATCTACCGCTTCAAGACGGAGGAGTACTCCCACACGGCCGTCAACAAGTTCAACGTCATCCCGGAGTCCATCCCGGACTGGCTCTTCGACTTCATGCCCTCCCGCGGCGGCTACTTCGTCGGCAACGTCAGCCCCGCCAGGATGGACTTCCGCTGGTTCGCGCTGGGGAACTGCGTCGCCATCCTCGCCTCGCTCGCCACGCCCGAGCAGGCCGGCGCCATCATGGACCTCATCGAGGAGCGGTGGGAGGACCTCATCGGCGAGATGCCGCTCAAGATCTGCTACCCCGCCATCGAGGGCCACGAGTGGCAGAACGTCACCGGCTGCGACCCCAAGAACACCAGGTGGAGCTACCACAACGGAGGCTCCTGGCCTGGTAATAAGTGCTAACCCACCCACGTCATACACATGCTCGAAGTCGAAGCTCGACGGATTCATTCTTTGATTCGCGCAGTGCTGATCTGGCTCCTGACGGCGGCTTGCATCAAGACCGGGCGGCTCAAGATCGCGAGGCGGGCGATCGACCTGGCGGAGGCGAGGCTGGCGAGGGACAGCTGGCCGGAGTACTACGACGGCAAGCTCGGCCGGTACGTCGGGAAGCAGGCGAGAAAGCACCAGACGTGGTCCATCGCGGGGTACCTGGTGGCCAAGATGATGCTGGAGGACCCGTCCCACCTGGGCATGATCTCCCTCGAGGAGGACAAGGCCATGAACCCTGTGCTCAAGAGGTCTGCCTCATGGACTGTGTGAGATGAGATGATGATCGATGCCACTTGGCGCGAACTTGACGCGATGTTGGTCAGGATTCAGGAATGCGGATGGGAAGGAAAAAAGAACGTGTTGATTTTCTGGTTTAGCAAAGCTGTTCTCTACATCATTGATTACCTTCTTATCGAAAATACATACTGGTAATAGTAGTAATTGCTAGAAAGCGAATTTTCCCATAATTGCTGTCCTATTTGGAAAGACATGTTTTGGCTGTCTCCCATGAATCCTCGTTGTACAATGTGTGTATGCGTTTTTGTCAAAAAAATTGTTTGTATAAGCATTTCGACCTTTAGAGTATCTCCAATAGACGGTTCATATGTAAAAATAACCAACTTTTGGAGCTTCGAGAGCAAAATACGCTGTTTCAAGAGATGGTCCATATATCACTAGTAGAAAAAGGGGTTTTCGTTCGGGCCTGGCCAGCCCATTAGTCCCGGTTCTGCCACGAACCGGGGTCAATGGAGGCATTTGTCCCGGTTCGAGAGCCCAGGGGGCCGGCCGGGGCCTCGTGGGCATTGGTCCCGGTTCGTCTAGGCCCATTTGTCCCAGTTCTTGGCACGAACCGGGACCAATGGGCCTCGCTCCTGGCCCACAATCATTGGTCCCGGTTCGTGGCAGGAACCAGGACAGAAGGAAGGCCTTTAGTCTCGGTTCCACCCACGAACCGGGACAAATGAGTTGCCTATATATACCCCATCGCCGGCGAGCAGAGCACTCCACAGTGCTCTGTTTTTTGCTGGCCGGCGAGGGGGAGGGCATTGGGTGCTCTAGCTCACCTCCTATGCACATGAGGTGTTCGATGAAATGCCCGAGCCACACTAGTTAAGCTTTCTCCTCTCGAAGCTCGACCTCCGAGCTCCATTTTTCCCGAGATTTGTCTAGGTTTATATTAGCGGTCCGTCACGCCCCGTCCCCGTCTTCACCGCCGTCGATCGCCCGCGCCGATCTCGTCGCCGGGACCACCGTGGTGAGCCTCTTGTTCTTATCTTCTTTCTGAAAAAAATCTTACTTTAGATAGATACTTGTCTAATTTTCTTATTTTTGACACACATAATTATATATAATGCACGCAGATGAACCGACAATGGATGTATGGTGACAGACACACCTCCGAGTACATTAAGGGCGTGCATAATTTTCTCGAAGTGGCTGAGGCAAACAAGCAGAATGGTTTTATGTGTTGTCCATGCCCTAGCTGTGGGAATACGAGGTCTTACTATGAATTGAAAACCCTTCACACCCACCTGCTTTATAAGGGTTTCATGCCACACTATAATGTTTGGACCAAGCACGGAGAAATAGGGGTTATGATGGAAGACAGCGAAGAAGAAGAGGACGATGACAACTATGTGCCCCCTGAATACGGTGATGCTGCAACGGTGGAAGCTGCTGAAGATCAAGAGGAACCAGACGATGTGCCCGATGATGATCTCCGCCGGGTCATTGTTGATGCAAGGGAAAAGTGCGAAAGTGAAAAGGAGAAGCTGAAGTTCGATCGCATGTTAGAGGATCACAAAAAAGGGTTGTACCCCAATTGCGAAGATGGCAACACAAAGCTCGGTACCGTACTGGAATTGCTGCAGTGGAAGGCAGAGAATGTTGTGCCTGACAAAGGATTTGAGAAGCTACTGAAAATATTGAAGAAGAAGCTTCCAAAGGATAACGAATTGCCCGACAGTACGTACGCAGCAAAGAAGGTCGTATGCCCTCTAGGATTGGAGGTGGAGAAGATACATGCATGCCCTAATGACTGCATCCTCTACCGCGGTGCGTACAAGGATTTGAACGCATGCCCGGTATGCGGTGCATTGCGGTATAAGATCAGACGAGATGACCCTGGTGATGTTGAGGGCGAGCCCCGCAGGAAGAGGGTTCCTGCGAAGGTGATGTGGTATGCTCCTATAATACCATGGTTGAAACGACTGTTCAGAAACAAAGAGCATGCCAAGTTGATGCGATGGCACAGTGAGGACCGTAAGAAAGACGGGAAGTTGAGAGCACCCGCTGACGGGTCGCAGTGGAGAAAAATCGAGAGAAAGTACTGGGCTCAGTTTGCACGTGACCCAAGGAACGTATGGTTTGCTTTAAGCGCGGATGGCATTAATCCTTTCAGGGAGCAGAGCAGCAATCACAGCACCTGGCCCGTGACTCTATGTATGTATAACCTTCCTCCTTGGATGTGCATGAAGCGGAAGTTCATTATGATGCCAATTCTCATCCAAGGCCCTAAGCAACCCGGCAACGACATTGATGTGTACCTAAGGCCATTAGTTGAAGAACTTTTACAGCTGTGGAATGGCAACGGTGTACGTGCGTGGGATGAGCACAAACAGGAGGAATTTAACCTGCATGCGTTGCTGTTTGTAACCATCAACGATTGGCCCGCTCTCAGTAACCTTTCAGGACAGACAAACAAGGGATACCACGCATGCACGCACTGTTTAGCTGACACCGAAAGTATATACCTGGACAGATGCAGGAAGAATGTGTACCTGGGCCATCGTCAATTTCTCCCGACCAACCATCAACGTCGAAAGAAAGGCAAGCATTTCAAAGGCGAGGCAGATCACGGGAAGAAGCCCGCCATGCGTACCGGTGATCACGTACTTGCTATGGTCTCTGATTTACACGTAATCTTTGGAAAGGGTTCCGGCAGACTAGCTGTTCCGAATGACGCTGAGGGACGCGCACCCATGTGGAAGAAGAAATCTATATTTTGGGACCTACCCTACTGGAAAGAGCTAGAGGTACGCTCTTCAATCGACGTGATGCACGTGACGAAGAACCTTTGCGTGAACCTGTTAGGCTTCTTGGGCGTGTATGGGAAGACAAAATATACACCTGAGGCACGGGAGGACCTGCAACGTTTGCACGAAAAAGACGGCATGCCTCCAAAGCAGTATGAAGGTCCTGCCAGCTACGCTCTTACCAAAGAAGAGAAGGAAATCTTTTTTGAATGCCTGCTCAGTATGAAGGTCCCGACTGGCTTCTCGTCGAATATAAAGGGAATAATAAATATTCCAGAGAAAAAGTTCCAGAACCTAAAGTCTCATGACTGCCACGTGATTATGACGCAACTGCTTCCGGTTGCATTGAGGGGGCTTCTACCGGAAAACGTCCGATTAGCCATTGTGAAGCTATGTGCATTCCTCAATGCAATCTCTCAGAAGGTGATCGATCCAGAAATCATACCAAGGCTAAGGAGTGATGTGGTGCAATGTCTTGTCAGTTTCGAGCTGGTGTTCCCACCATCCTTCTTCAATATCATGACGCACGTCCTAGTTCATCTAGTCGACGAGATTGTCATTCTGGGCCCCGTATTTCTACACAATATGTTCCCCTTTGAGAGGTTCATGGGAGTCCTAAAGAAATATGTCCGTAACCGTGCTAGGCCAGAAGGAAGCATCTCCATGGGCCATCAAACAGAGGATGTCATTGGGTTTTGTGTTGACTTCATTCCTGGCCTTAAGAAGATAGGTCTCCCTAAATCGCGGTATGACGGGAGACTGACTGGAAAAGGCACGCTAGGAGCGGACTCAATAATATGCAGGGACGGGCATTCTTGGTCTCAAGCACACTACACAGTTCTACAGAACTCTACCTTGGTGACCCCGTATGTCGATGAACACAAGAACAGTCTGCGCTCCAAACACCCGGAGCAGTGTGACGACTGGATTACATGTGAACACATCAGGACTTTCAGCAGTTGGTTGGAAACACGTCTCAGAGGTGACAACACTGTTTGTGATGAGCTGTACTCGTTGTCCAGGGGACCATCTTCGACTGTATTGACTTACAAAGGATACGAGATAAATGGGAATACATTTTACACGATCGCCCAAGATCAAAAGAGCACCAACCAAAACAGCGGTGTCCGCTTTGATGCAGCAACCGAGAGGGGAAAGGACACATATTATGGTTACATAGTGGACATATGGGAACTTGACTACGGACATGATTTTAAGGTCCCTTTGTTTAAGTGCAAATGGGTCAATCTGTCAGGAGGCGGGGTACAGGTAGACCCACAGTACGGAATGACAACAGTGGATCTGAACAATCTTGGGTACACTGACGAACCGTTCGTCCTAGCCAATGATGTGGCACAGGTTATCTATGTGAAGGACATGTCTACCAAACCGAGAAAAAGAAAAGATAAGGAAGCGAATACATCATACGATGAGCCAAAGCGCCACATAGTTCTTTCAGGAAAAAGGGACATCGTGGGAGTGGAGGGCAAGACAGACATGTCTGAAGATTATGAAAAGTTTCATGAAATTCCTCCCTTCAAAGTCAAGGCTGACCCAAGCATCCTGATAAACGATGAAGATTATCCATGGTTACGGCGCAATAAGCAAAGCACACAAGCGAAAAAAAGTGAAGACTTTCTCTCCACAACTATTATGATGATACCATGCCAACTTTCAACCTTTTCGTAGTTCATTTGAAATGCCTGTTGTAACAGACGAGTTTCCGTATGAAATCCTGATACTTCGAAACAGATTGTCCGTTTTGTACACGAAGTGCATCCAGTTTTTTCCGTAACCCTCTCAACTTTCTTGCACATGCTATGTGGGTGAAATGATGATACCATGCCAACTTTCAACCTTTTCAGAGTTCATTTGTAGTGCTTTTCAATTTCAGGGTCTTATAGCTCAAAATAATCAGTAAATGCATGGAAAATAACAAATGAAGTCAGAAAGGGTTGAAAATTGATGATGTGGCTTTGAATGGTGCATTTTGAACACAGAAAAACTATGGAGTTCAAATAAGTTCTAAAAAATGAAATCCCTTTGTAACAGACGAGTTTCCGTATGAAACCCTGATACTTCGAAAGAGATTGTCCGTTTTGTACACGAAGTGCATCCAGTTTTTGCCGTAACCCTCCCTACTTTCTTGCACATGCTATGTGGGTGAAATGATGATACCATGCCAACTTTCAACCTTTTCAGAGTTCATTTGTAGTGCTTTTCAATTTCAGGGTCTTATAGCTCAAAATAATCAGTAAATGCATGGAAAATAACAAATGAAGTCAGAAAGGGTTGAAAATTGATGATGTGGCTTTGAATGGTGCATTTTGAACACAGAAAAACTATGGAGTTCAAATAAGTTCTAAAAATGAAATCCCTTTGTAACAAACGAGTTTCCGTATGAAACCCTGATACTTCGAAAGAGATTGTCCGTTTTGTACACAAAGTGCATCCAGTTTTTGCCGTAACCCTCCCTACTTTCTTGCACATGCTATGTGGGTGAAATGATGATACCATGCCAACTTTCAACCTTTTCAGAGTTCATTTGTAGTGCTTTTCAATTTCAAGGTCTTATAGCTCAGAATAATCAGTAAATGCATGGAAAATAACAATTGTCATAAAATAAAATAAAATAAGTAATTAGAAACAGAATAAAATAAACTTTAATAAAATATATAAGTAGAAACAAAATAAATAAAATAAAATAAACTTTAATAACATAACTAAATTTATGAAACTAAAATTATCAACGTATTTTCTGTTCAAAACGTTATAAGCAACCTCTAGTATTATTGAAACTAAAATTATATAAAATTGATGCAACTAAAATTATCAAAGTATTTTCTGTTCAAAATCATTAAAAGCAAAAAGAATTTTCATAAAGAACTTTTTTGTTAGAAACTTTAGTAGCAAAAAGAATTATCATAAAATAAAATAAATAAGTAATTAGAAACAAAATAAAATAAAATAAATAAGTATTTTGTTGTAAGTAGAAACAGAACAAAACAAAATAAATAAAGCAAAAAAGAAAACAAAAAACTAGGAAAAAAAAAATTGCCACCTACTGGGCCACCACGGCCTGAATACGACTAGAAACCCATCCATGGGCCAGGATTCAGGCCCGCAGCAGGGCCAGCAGGCCCATCAGGCATAGCAGTAACACGTAGGACCGTAAGCCTGCAATGGAGAGGAGGTTGAGAGGGGTGCGGCAGTGGGGCTTATAAACCACTGCGCGCCCCTCTCAACTAGCGAGGTGGGACTAAACTCCCACCACCACGCCGCTGTGCAAGGGCATTAGTCCGGTTGGTGCCACCAACCGGGACTAAAGGGTGTATTAAAACCGGTTCTTGGTAACAACCGGGACAAATGCCCCCTCTTTAGTCCCGGTTGGTGCCACCAACCGGGACCAAAGGTCATTGGTCCCGGTTGGTGCCACCAACCGAGACCAATGCTCTTTCTATATATACAGCACTTAGGAAATTTTCCCTCACCTCCCATTCTCCTCTCGACGCCGACGCCCTGCACCGACGCCGATCGACGCCGACGCCGCCAGGCTACTGCTGCGCCGCCCTTCCCCGAGCCTGCACGCTCCCCCCAGTGAGCTCCGCCGCCCCCCAGTGAGCTCTGCCCCCTCTTCCCCTGCCCTACGCCGCCACCCCTGCCCTATGCTGCCGCTGCCGCCCCTGCCCTGTGCGCCGCCGCCGCCGCTGCCCCTGCCCCTGCGCGCTGCCGCCGCCGCCCCCTAGTGAGCTCCGCTCCCCTTCCCCCTGTGCCGCCGCCCCTGCCCTGCGCTGCCACCGCCGCCGCCCCTGTCGCCCCTGCCTTGCGGGTTGCCGCCGCCACCGCCCCTGCCCCTACGCGTTGCCGCCGCCGCCCTGCCCCTGCTTCCTAGAATTTTTTAGGTTCATAGAATTTTTTTATTTAATTTTTTTCATATATATAGATGGATGGATTGATGTATTTATATATATGGATGGATGGATGGATTGATGTGTATAGATTTTTTATGTACATATGCAAAGAAAAAGGTATATTTTTTGGTGATATGTATGTTCATATGCTCATTTAAGAAAATGTTCATATGTTACATTTAAGAAAAAAAAGTAAATGTATGTATGTTCATATGCAAAGAATTATTTTTGGATGAAATGAGATGAGATGAGATGTGTTTTGTGGAGACGAGATGAGATGTTTGTGGAATTTTTTTTGTTCATAGAATTTACTAAGTTAAAACTCATATTAAAATTGTGCATGATCAAAGTCTTTTATGTATATGTTCATATTTAGAAGAAAAAGAAGAGGAAAGAGAAGAGGAAAAAGAAGGGGGAAAAAGAGGAGAAGAAGAAGGAATAGAGGAGAAGAAGAAAAATTGTATATGATCAAAGTCTTTTATGTATATGTTCATATGTTACTATAATCTATTCTATTTTTTCTTCTTCTCCTCTATTCCTTCTTCTTCTCTCTTTTTTTTCTTCTTTTTTCTTTCTTTCTTTCTTCGTTTCCTTCTTCTTCCTCTTCTTATTTTTAGTAAGTACTACTTTATTTTATTTATAGTAAGTGCTTAATTAGTAGTTGAACTACTTGATTTAATAAAACTACTTTATTTTACTATATATAGAAATAGTTTATTTTTAGTAAGTACTACTTTATTTTATTTATAGTAAGTGCTTAGTAGTTGAACTAGTTGATTTAATAAAACTACTTTATTTTACTATATATAGAAGTAGTTTATTTTTAGTAAGTACCACTTTATTTTATTTATAGTAATTAAGTGCTTAGTAATAGTTGAACTAGTTGATTTAAGAAAACTACTTTATTTTACTATATATAGAAGTAGTTTATTTTTAGCAAGAAAATTAATAGAACTAGTTTATTTTTTTAGTTCAAGCAATTATTCCCGCATCGACGTCGACGATGCCTATCCCGCATCCTCGTCGTCGACTCGGCGGAGGAGGCCGGCTTGATTAGAGGGGCCATGTCCGGGACTGGGCTCCGCCGGGCTGGTATTGGGTGGTGCTACCTTCCGAGGGGCGTAGGTTGGTGAGGGGCCAGCCCGTCGTTGACCCGATCCTTATTTGGTGGCGGTCGCGTGGGCCTGTGACGGTGCCGAGGCTTCCGGACACCGCGGAGGTGGTACGTCACCGTGTCGACGAGGAGGACGAGCACGTCCGTCGCTACATGGTTGCGTTGGAGGCAGGTTCGACAATACCTGGCAGCTTCTTCAGGGATCTCACTGGAGCTATGATCCTGTGATGGTTCCTTCTCTTTGGGTGTCCACCGCCCGCGCTGATACACATCGGGCGCTACGGCTGTAGCTGTACTAGCGATGCTATATGTATGATAGTATTCGAGGTGTATTAGTGATAATATTCGACGATGTACGGACGTAAGAGATGATGTAGTTTTGCTTATAACTGAATGCGTCCTAATTTGAATACTAATTTATTTTGCGATTTGATTTTTTTATTGAATGCTCAAATTGGAAAACTACTCCTACTTTGAATGCTAAAATTGGAGAGCACTATGCAAGGCGTATGCATATGATTAGTTGACAGCTTATAGTGTTTTTTTTGTCGCAGAAATCTAGGAGCCCCCCTCCATCATCCCCGCCGTCGTCCCCGTCACCAACCCCCTCCGACCTCGAGGTGAGACCAGCCAAATCCTTTTTTAGAAAGATAATTAAACGATATTTTGGGTTGACTTTAAGTCTGTCGAGTCTCCACCATATATGAGAGGACGAAGAATCCCGACTGTTGTCGTGGGGGTCGCTTCTCCTTCGTTCCCGTGTGCTAGACATTTTGGTGTAATGCACTCGGGGACGAATGGAGGAGCGGCCATCACCAACGGTCAAATGTATACACCACGTGAGCTGAGAGTTTTCAAGAAAAGACTCGACAAACCGATAGTCAACCCGTGATGAATAATAATGATCTAATTTAGTTTTTGTAGTACATATATTTAATTGTACAAGTTTAATCTTTGAATTATGAACGTAGGAAATGTCGTCATCGAACGACCAAAGTCTCCCGGGGGAGTGCGGCTGGTGCCACGACGATCGAGGTCTGTGCGACAGGCCTCACCTGGACGATGATCGGCGCTTCAGCATTAAGCTCGAGGAGACCTTCATGTTGAAACGGTACGCAACGACGACAAGTGTTTTTTTCGTAATTAAGCATGACTTCAACTATTTCAACGTGTAATTTTCATCTTTTACAATTCGAGTATAGCTTATCCCATGCCATGCAAGACGCTATGTCTTGGAGAGGATGGATTTTGAAGACCATGAAAATTTTGAAACAAAGAAAATTCACCTAAGGACCCATTGATACGTCCCCAATGTATCTATAATTTTTGATTGCTCCATGCTATATTATATTCTGTTTTGGACATTATTGGGATTTATTATTCACTTTTATATTATTTTTGGGACTAACCTATTAACCGGAGGCCCAGCCCAGAATTGTTGTTTTTTGCCTATTTCAGAGTTTTGCAAAAAAGAATATCAATCGGAGTCCAAACGGAATGAAACCTTCGGGAACATGATTTTCGGAACGAACATGATCCAGAGGACTTGGACCCTACGTCAAGAAACAAAGCAGGAAGCCATGAGGTAGGGGGGCGCGCCTACCCCCCTGGGCGCGCCCTCCACCCTCGTGGGCCCCACGTTGCTCCACCGACGTACTCCTTCCTCCTATATATACCTACGTACCCCCAAACGATCAGATACGGAGCCAAAACCTAATTCCACCACCGCAGCCTTCTGTACCCATGAGATCCCGTCTTGGGGCCTGTTCCGGAGCTCCGCCGGAAGGGGCATCCATCACGGAGGGCTTCTACATCAACAACATAGCCTCTCCGATGAAGTGTGAGTAGTTTACCTCAAACCTTCGGGTCCATAGTTATTAGCTAGATGGCTTCCTCTCTCTTTTTGGATCTCAATACAATGTTCTCCCCCTCTCTCGTGGAGATCTATTCGATGTAATCTTCTTTTGCGGTGTGTTTGTTGAGACCGATGAATTGTGGGTTTATGATCAAGTTTATCTATGAACAATATTTGAATCTTCTGAATTCTTTTATGTATGATTGGTTATCTTTGCAAGTCTCTTCGAATTATCAGTTTGGTTTGGCCTACTAGATTGATCTTTCTTGCAATGGGAGAAGTGCTTAGCTTTGGGTTCAATCTTGCGGTGTCCTTTCCCAGTGACAGTAGGGGCAGCAAGGCACGTATTGTATTGTTGCCATCGAGGATAACAAGATGGGTTTTTTATCATATTGCATGAATTTATCCCTCTACATCATGTCATCTTGCTTAAGGCGTTACTCTGTTCTTATGAACTTAATACTCTAGATGCATGCTGGATAGCGGTCGATGTGTGGAGTAATAGTAGTAGATGCAGGCAGGAGTCGGTCTACTTGTCTCGGACGTGATGCCTATATACATGATCATACCTAGATATTCTCATAACTATGCTCAATTCTGTCAATTGCTCAACAGTAATTTGTTCACCCACCGTAAAATACTTATGCTCTTGAGAGAAGCCACTAGTGAAACCTATGGCCCCCGGGTCTATCTTCATCATATTAATCTTCCAACACTTAGTTATTTCCGTTGCTTTTTACTTTGCTTTTATTTTACTTTGCATCTTTATCACAAAAATACCAAAAATATTATCCTATCATATCTATCAGATCTCACTCTCGTAAGTGACCGTGTAGGGATTGACAACCGCTTATCGTGTTGGTTGCGAGGATTTATTTGTTTTGTGTAGGTGCGAGGGACTCGCGCGTAGCCTCCTACTGGATTGATACATTGGTTCTCAAAAACTGAGGGAAATACTTACGCTACTTTGCTGCATCACCCTTTCCTCTTCAAGGGAAAACCAACGCAGTGCTCAAGAGGTAGCAAGAAGGATTTCTGGCGCCGTTGCCGGGGAGGTCTACGCAAAAGTCAACATACCAAGTACCCATCACAAACCCTTATCTCCCGCATTACATTATTTGCCATTTGCCTCTCGTTTTCCTCTCCCCCACTTCACTCTTGCCGTTTTATTCGCCCTTTCTTTTTCGTTCGCCTCTTTTTCGCCTGCTTCTTGTTTGCTCGTGTGTTGGATTGCTTGTTTGTCACGATGGCTCAAGATAATACCAAATTATGTGACTTTACCAATACCAACAATAATGATTTCCTTAGCACTCCGATTGCTCCTCTTACCGATACTGAATCTTGTGAAATCAATGCTGCTTTGTTGAATCTTGTCATGAAAGATCAATTCGCCGGCCTTCCTAGTGAAGATGCCGCTACTCATCTAAATAGCTTCGTTGATTTGTGTGATATGCAAAAGAAGAAAGATGTTGACAATGATATTGTTAAATTGAAGCTATTTCCTTTTTCGCTTAGAGATCGTGCTAAAGCTTGGTTTTCGTCTTTGCCTAAAAATAGTATTGATTCTTGGAATAAGTGCAAAGATGCTTTTATCTCTAAGTATTTTCCTCCCGCTAAGATTATCTCTCTTAGAAACGATATTATGAATTTTAAGCAACTTGATCATGAACATGTTGCACAAGCTTGGGAGAGGATGAAATTAATGATACGTAATTGCCCTACTCATGGTTTGAATTTGTGGATGATTATACAAATTTTTTATGCCGGATTGAATTTTGCTTCTAGAAATCTTTTAGATTCGGCCGCGGGAGGCACTTTTATGGAAATCACTTTAGGAGAAGCTACTAAACTCCTAGATAATATTATGGTTAATTATTCTCAATGGCACACTGAAAGATCTACTAATAAAAAAGTGCATGCGATAGAAGAAATTAATGTTTTGAGTGGAAAGATGGATGAACTTATGAAATTATTTGCTACTAAGAGTGTTTCTTCTGATCCTAATGATATGCCTTTGTCTACTTTGATTGAGAATAATAATGAATCTATGGATGTGAATTTTGTTGGTAGGAATAATTTTGGTAACAACGCGTATAGAGGAAACTTTAATCCTAGGCCTTATCCTAGCAATTCCTCTAATAATTATGGTAATTCCTACAACAATTCTTATGGAAATTTTAATAAGATGCCCTCTGAATTTGAGACTAGTGTTAAAGATTTTATGAATTCGCAAAAGAATTTCAATGCTTTTGCTTGAAGAAAAATTGCTTAAAGTTGATGAATTGGCTAGGAACGTTGATAGAATTTCTCTTGATGTTGATTCTATGAAACTTAGATCTATTCCTCCTAAGCATGATATCAATGAGTCTCTCAAAGCCATGAGAATTTCCATTGATGAGTGCAAAGAAAGAACCGCTAGGATGCGTGCTAAGAAAGATTGCTTTATGAAAGCGTGTTCTTCGAATTTCTATGAAAATAAAGATGAAGATCTAAAAGTTATTGATGTGTCCCCTATTAAATCCTTGTTTTGCAATATGAATCTTGATAATGATGGGACTGAATATGATCCACCTTTACCTAGAAGGCGTTCCAAAAATTCAGAGTTTTTAGATCTTGATGCTAAAACTGATAAAAGTGGGATTGAAGAAAACAAAACCCTAGATGTTAGTAAACCCACTATTTTGGATTTCAAGGAATTTAATTATGATAATTGCTCTTTGATAGATTGTATTTCCTTGTTGCAATCCGTGCTAAATTCTCCTCATGCTTATAGTCAATATAAAGCTTTTACCAAACATATCGTTGATGCCTTGATGCAATCTTATGAAGAAAAGCTTGAGTTGGAAGTTTCTATGCCTAGAAAACTTTATGATGAGTGGGAACCTACTATTAAAATTAAGATTAAAGATCATGAATGCTATGCTTTGTGTGATTTGGGTGCTAGTGTTTCCACGATTCCAAAAACTTTGTGCGATTTGCTAGGTTTCCGTGATTTTGATGATTGCTCTTTAAACTTGCACCTTGCGGATTCCACTATTAAGAAACCTATGGGAAGAATTAATGATGTTCTTATTGTTGCAAATAGGAACTATGTGCCCGTAGATTTTATTGTTCTTGATATAGATTGCAATCCTTCATGTCCTATTATTCTTGGTAGACCTTTCCTTAGAACGATTGGTGCAATTATTGATATGAAGGAAGGGAATATTAGATTCCAATTTCCATTAAAGAAAGGCATGGAACACTTCCCTAGGAAGAAAATAAAACTACCATATGAATTTATCATGAGAGCCACTTATGGATTGCCTACCAAAGATGGCAATACCTAGATCTATCCTTGCTTTTATGCCTAGCTAGGGGCGTTAAACGATAGCGCTTGTTGGGAGGCAACCCAATTTTATTTTTAGTTTTTTGCTTTTTGCTTATGTTTAGGAATAAATATTTGATCTAGCCTCTGGTTAGATGTGTTTTTATGTTTTAATTAGTGTTTGTGCCAAGTTAAACCTATAGGATCTTCTTGGATGATAGTTATTTGATCTTGCAGAAAATTCCAGAAACTTTCTGTTCACGAAAACAATTGTTAAAAATCACCAGAACGTGATAAAAATATTGATTCCAATTGCTGTTGATCAATAAACAAATTGTCTAGGTCGTCCTATTTTGGCTGATTTTTTGGAGTTCCAGAAGTTTGCGTTAGTTACAGATTACTACAGACTGTTCTGTTTTTGACAGATTCTGTTTTTCGTGTGTTGTTTGCTTATTTTGATGAATCTATGGCTAGTAAAATAGTTTATAAACCATAGAGAAGTTGGAATACAGTAGGTTTAACACCAATATAAATAAAGAATGAGTTCATTACAGTACCTTGAAGTGGTCTTTTGTTTTCTTTCGCTAACGGAGCTCACGAGATTTTCTGCTGAGTTTTGTGTTGTGAAGTTTTCAAGTTTTGGGTGAAAGATTTGATGGATTATGGAACAAGGAGTGGCAAGAGCCTAAGCTTGGGGATGCCCATGGCACCCCCAAGATAATCTAAGGACACCAAAAAGCCAAAGCTTGGGGATGCCCCGGAAGGCATCCCCTCTTTCGTCTACTTCCATCGGTAACTTTACTTGGAGCTATATTTTTATTCACCACATGATATGTGTTTTGCTTGGAGCGTCTTGTATGATTTGAGTCTTTGCTTTTTAGTTTACCACAATCATCCTTGCTGTACACACCTTTTGAGAGAGACACACATGATTCGGAAATTATTAGAATACTCTATGTGCTTCACTTATATCTTTTGAGTTATATAGTTTTTGCTCTAGTACTTCACTTATATCTTTTAGAGCACGGTGGTGGATTTGTTTTATAGAAACTATTGATCTCTCATGCTTCACTTAGATTATTTTGAGAGTCTTAAATAGCATGGTAATTTGCTTAAATAATCCTAATATGCTAGGTATTCAAGATTAGTAAAAACTTTCTTATGAGTGTGTTGAATACTAAGAGAAGTTTGATGCTTGATGATTGTTTTGAGATATGGAGGTAGTGATATTAAAGTCGTGCTAGTTGAGTAGTTGTGAATTTGAGAAATACTTGTGTTGAAGTTTGCAAGTCCCGTAGCATGCACGTATGGTAAACGTTATGTAACAAATTTGAAACATGAGGTGTTCTTTGATTGTCCTCCTTATGAGTGGCGGTCGGGGACGAGCGATGGTCTTTTCCTACCAATCTATCCCCCTAGGAGCATGCGCGTAGTGCTTGGTTTTTGATGACTTGTAGATTTTTGCAATAAGTATGTGAGTTCTTTATGACTAATGTTGAGTCCATGGATTATACGCACTCTCACCTTTCCATCATTGCTAGCCTCTTCGGTACCGTGCATTGCCCTTTCTCACATTGAGAGTTGGTGCAAACTTCGCCGGTGCATCCAAACCCCGTGATATGATACGCTCTTTCACACATAAACCTCCTTATATCTTCCTCAAAACAGCCACCATACCTACCTATTATGGCATTTCCATAGCCATTCCGAGATATATTGCCATGCAACTTTCCACCATTCCGTTTATCATGACACGTTCATCATTGTCATATTGCTTTGCATGATCATGTAGTTGACATAGTATTTGTGGCAAAGCCACCGTTCATAATTCTTTCATACATGTCACTCTTGGTTCATTGCATATCCCGGTACACCGCCGGAGGCATTCATATAGAGTCATACTTTGTTCTAGTATCGAGTTGTAATCATTGAGTTGTAAATAAATAGAAGTGTGATGATCATCATTTTCTAGAGCATTGTCCCAAGTGAGGAATAAAAAAAGAGAGAAAGGCCATAAAAAAGAGAAGGCCCAAAAAAATGAGAGAAAAAGAGAGAAGGGACAATGTTACTATCCTTTTACCACACTTGTGCTTCAAAGTAGCACCATAATCTTCATGATAGAGAGTCTCTTGTTTTGTCACTTTCATATACTAGTGGGAATTTTTCATTATAGAACTTGGCTTGTATATTCCAACAATGGGCCTCCTCAAGTGCCCTAGGTCTTCGTGAGCAAGCAAGTTGGATGCACACCCACTTAGTTTCTTTTGTTGAGCTTTCATATATTTATAGCTCTAGTGCATCCGTTGCATGGCAATCCCTACTCCTTGCATTAACATCAATCGATGGGCATCTCCATAGCTCATTGATTAGCCTCGTTGATGTGAGACTTTCTCCTTTTTTGTCTTCTCCACATAACCCCCATCATCATATTCTATTCCACCCATAGTGCTATGTCCATGGCTCGCGCTCATGTATTGCGTGAAGGTTGAAAAAGTTTGAGATTACTAAAGTATGAAACAATTGCTTGGCTTGTCATCGGGGTTGTGCATGATGAGAGCATTCTTGTGTGACGAAAATGGAGCATGACTAAACTATATGATTTTGTAGGGATGAACTTTCTTTGGCCATGTTATTTTGAGAGGACATAATTGCTTAGTTAGTATGCTTGAAGTATTATTATTTTTATGTCAATATGAACTTTTATCTTGAATCTTTCGGATCTGAATATTCATACCACAATTAAGAAGAATTACATTGAAATTATGCCAAGTAGCACTCCGCATCAAAAATTCTGTTTTTATCATTTACCTACTCGAGGACGAGCAGGAATTAAGCTTGGGGATGCTTGATACGTCTCCAACGTATCTATAATTTTTGATTGCTCCATGCTATATTATCTTCTGTTTTGGACATTATTGGGCTTTATTATTCACTTTTATATTATTTTTGGGACTAACCTATTAACCGGAGGCCCAGCCCAGAATTGATGTTTTTTTGCCTATTTCAGAGTTTCGCAGAAAAAATATATCAAACGGAATGAAACCTTCGGGAACGTGATTTTCGGAACGAACATGATCCAGAGGACTTGGACCCTATGTCAAGAAACAAAGCAGGAAGCCACGAGGTAGGGGGGCGCGCCTACCCCCCCTGGGCGCGCCCTCCACCCTCGTGGGCCCCATGTTGCTCCACTGACGTACTCCTTCCTCTTATATATACCTACGTACCCCCAAACGATCAGATACAGAGCCAAAAACCTAATTCCACCACCGCAACCTTCTGTACCCACGAGATCCCATCTTGGGGCCTGTTCCGGAGCTCCGCCAGAAGGGGCATCCATCACGGAGGGCTTCTACATCAACACCATAGCCTCTCCGATGAAGTGTGAGTAGTTTACCTCAGACCTTCGGGTCCATAGTTATTAGCTAGATGGCTTCCTCTCTCTTTTTGGATCTCAATACAATGTTCTCCCCCTCTCTCGTGGAGTTATATTCGATGTAATCTTCTTTTGCGGTGTGTTTGTTGAGACCGATGAATTGTGGGTTTATGATCAAGTTTATCTATGAACAATATTTGAATCTTCTGAATTCTTTTATGTATGATTGGTTATCTTTGCAAGTCTCTTCGAATTATCAGTTTGGTTTGGCCTACTAGATTGATCTTTCTTGCAATGGGAGAAGTGCTTAGCTTTGGGTTCAATCTTGCGGTGTCCTTTCCCAGTGACAGTAGGGGCAGCAAGGCACGTATTGTATTGTTGCCATCGAGGATAACAAGATGGGGTTTTTATCATATTGCATGAATTTATCCCTCTACATCATGTCATCTTGCTTAAGGCGTTACTCTGTTCTTATGAACTTAATACTCTAGATGCATGCTGGATAGCGGTCGATGTGTGGAGTAATAGTAGTAGATGCAGGCAGGAGTCGGTCTACTTGTCTCGGACGTGATGCCTATATACATGATCATACCTAGATATTCTCATAACTATGCTCAATTCTGTCAATTGCTCAACAGTAATTTGTTCACCCACCGTAAAATACTTATGCTCTTGAGAGAAGCCACTAGTGAAACCTATGGCCCCCGGGTCTATCTTCATCATATTAATCTTCCAACACTTGGTTATTTCCGTTGCTTTTTACTTTGCTTTTATTTTACTTTGCATCTTTATCACAAAAATACCAAAAATATTATCCTATCATATCTATCAGATCTCACTCTCGTAAGTGACCGTGTAGGGATTGACAACCCCTTATCGCGTTGGTTGCGAGGATTTATTTGTTTTGTGTAGGTGCGAGGGACTCGCGCGTAGCCTCCTACTGGATTGATACCTTGGTTCTCAAAAACTGAGGGAAATACTTACGCTACTTTGCTGCATCACCCTTTCCTCTTCAAGGGAAAACCAACGCAGTGCTCAAGAGGTAGCACCCATCATGATGTGGATTTTGAAGTAAATATGTATAATGCTGAGAGCGTAACCCATTTTGGTTGCAAAAATTGGGAAGCATTTTGCAAGATGTATGGTTTTGATGAGGGCATGCTTGTCACCATGGATCTTGGTGATCCTGACATCGACCAAGACAATATGGACATTTGGGTCCTTGTTGATACGCCTCAAGTTCTACCGCTATGTGAGTTTCTCAAACATAGTTAATTATTAACTAATTTATATTGTTCATTTCAAAATAGTTGACAGCTTATTTCCATTGACAGCTTATTTTGATTGTTTAAAGAATGTGCGGAAGATGGTAGACAGAACCTACTACACCGATGGCTCTGAGTTAACTTATAAGGAGAAAAATCATCTGGTCGGATTTTGTACTGATCTTAAGAATTACAATATCTAATGTAAAACTCCTCAACATTATGGTCAATACGTGCCACTAGTGCACGTGTTGAACTACGGTAACTACTATGGAGATACCCTGGTAAGATTTTCTACTATTACGACATTCGTACATCTTTTGCATACTTCTAAAACTAGTACATCATTGCTAACTATGAAGTTATTACTATGTTTTTCAACAGAGAATCCCGACGGATTGTGTGCCTCATTTGATGTATGAGTATGGTAGCCTTCATGTTTTGAACATACAACCAGGTCATCCTACGAATCTCAACTGTCCATACCGGATTTCTAAAAGAAGTGGAGACATGCTAATCAGGGAATGGAAAAAATGTATGGATAGTCGTAAGGAGGTTCTTGGAAGCAAAAGGAAGCGCCGCGCAAGAATTGGAGACAGGATGATCTCCATTCTCCATAATGGAGAGTCAGGGTCTATATTGTTTTATGCTATTTTACCTTAAAAGGGTATTTAGGTCCTGCCTAATACTGATGATCATGTGCTAAGAACAATTAAGTATGGTTGGTTCGATGACTATTAGGATGATGATCGTATGACTTGTTATTACTAACGAGTAGAAGTTGTATGATGATGATTAGTAGGACTTGTTATTATGATTATGCATGATGCGAGCATGAAGAGTTATTATATATCTGTGGGTGAAATGAACATGGATTGGATTGAAGTGAAGCCAACATGCATGTGGTGCATGTCGAAAGTAGTACAATCCAAACTTGATCAAGTTAGGATTAGTATTACTTTCGACATGCACCACATGTTGCCTCACTTCAATCTAAGTCATGTTTAGACATAGCAGTAGCAGTAGCACGGAGATAAGAGAGGACACATATCTCTATTAGCTACCTATAACAACCTAAATTAACCCCCAAAACCCCTAAACCACCTCCTTTCAAAAAAAACCAGCCCCTGAAATGCTGATACGTGGAAGCTTATTGGTCCCGGTTGGTGCTACCAACCGGGACCAAAGGCCCTCCTGCCTGGGCTCGCCGGAGCGGCCATGTTGAGGCCCATCTGTCCCGGTTCGTATAAGAACCGGGACTAAAGGCCTAGGGCATTAGTAACGACACTTTAGTCCCGGTTCCCCAACCGGGACAGATGGCCCTTATGAATCGGGACAAATGGCCCTTTTTCTACTAGTGTATGTAAAGAAATCTACATCACCACCTTTCAGAGATGTAAAATACAACACTTCATGATGCAAATTTGCATCACGAGATACATCTAATGTAAAACCGCGGCCGCCCGCGAAACCACCAACCTCGCCACCTTCTCCGCCGCCGCAGCTGCCGCCGTGGCGAACTCGCCCTTCGCGACCGCGTCCATGCCGGTGCCGCCGCTCCCCCGCCCGCCGGCCTGGATTCGCGCCGCCCCGGTCGATCACCACCGCGCTGGCAGTTCCTACGAAGGCGACAAAGGCACGGGGCAGAGGCAAACGTCCGGAGAATCGTGGCCGCAACCCGGCTGAAAGTGCGGCTGGGCCGGCCAAAATCTCGAAGGCAGCCGCGGCGGCTCGGGCCGACGATCCGCAACCACGGCCGGTGGCATCCTCCAGCAGCCAAGGAGTCGTTCCTCGACCTCCGCCGCCGCCGCCGATCGTGGAGGTAGATGTGGCCACAGCCTCCAACATGTTTGATGATATGTCGCAAAGGTAAAAAATCTTTTGTTCTCTCGTTTGTTGTTTCAAATTGGATGTGATGTTGAATGTTTGTACGTCTAATTGTAGTCTTGATGATGAAGCTTTCATGCACGCGACAAATGTGGCAAATGATGATTATGTGTCGCACAAGTATGTGTCACAAGAATATGAAACCCAATATGGCGATGACAATCTTGACATGGACGATGAGCGCTTTGTTGCGAAGGGAAGAAGTGGAAATTATATCAATGCAGAGGATGTGTTGATATGCACTACATGGAAGAAAGTCTCTCAAGATGCATCCGTTGGAAGCGACCAAACGGTAAACACCTATTGGCAACGCATCAAGGATTACTTCGATGAGCGCAACACAAGTTCACTTCCGTTCGAGCGACTCTCTTCGCTAACGTTTGTCCACCATGAACGTCGAATGCCAAGTGGGCCGGTTGCTTCTCAAATGTTGCTCGCATGAAACCAAGTGGTTGCGGTGATAGTGACTTGGTAAGTATTTCCTGTTCGTGCGTGCTTTCTCAAATATTGGATTGTTCCACATTTTGATGACAACGTGTTGGTTGTTTTATTGTAGAAAATGATTGTGCAAGGATTGTTTTCGAGAGAGGAACATGAAAGGCGAGAAGAAGAAGAAGAAGAAGAAAGGAAAATCTTTCACTTTTCATCATTGCTACAAAGAGCTCAAGGATGAGGATAAGTGGAAAACTAGAGAGACTTTTGATGCTTCGAAGAAGAAGAGTGTGGTGATCGAGGATGAAGAAGATGTCGCCGGTGAGGAGAGAAGGAGCCCCACTCCTCACTCCACAACAAAATCTTATAGGCCCGGTGGAAACAAGAAAGTGAAGGGAGCCAAGGCCGGAGCAAAGGCCTATGTTGAACTTTGTTGCGATGAAATGCTCATGAAGAAGCAAATGCTCATGAGGCAAATGATGATGGGAGGAGGCATTGGAGGTGCCATGGGTGGCTACATGAACATGATGGGAGGTGCCATGAATGGTGCATTTGGCGGAAACATGGGAGGTGGCTTCGGTGGCAACATGGAAGATGGCTTTGGTGGCATGGGAGGTGGCTTCGGAGGCAACATGAGCGGCATGAGAGGTGGCTTTGGCGGCAACATGATGGGTGGCTTCGGAGGTGGCTATGGCGACAACATGAGTGGCGTTGGAGGTGGCTTCGTCGGCAACATGACCAACATGGGAGGCAATGAAGGTGCTTCCGGTGGTGCTCCCGGCAACGAGAGTTCACCGCTTCACAACGTCGACAAAGAAGCCGATGATGATGATGATGATCATACCACGATTCACAATGCCGGTGGTGTTGATGACCCACATGAATGATATTCATGTGCATTTTAATTTGTAGGGCGAAAAACTTTGATTGGGACGATGCACTTTTGGTAGAGGGATTTGAAACTATGATGATGATGATGATGCACTTTTGTTAGGGATTTGAAACTATGATGATGATGCACTTTAATTTGAAATTTTAAGTGATATTTCAATGCAAAACCGCGGTTGTACAGCGGCTGAACAACACCCGTGCGGCCGGCGGCCAGTTTTACATCTTCGTTTTGGACCGTCTGTTGGAGTTGCTCTTTTACATCTCCGTTTTGGACCATCTGTTGGAGTTGAGCCTTTTTCAGAGATGTGAATGGTGCTCCAAATTTTTACATCACCGGTTTGGAGCACCAAAATATACATCAGCTATTGGAGATGCTCTTAGTTAGGTTGATTCATGGTTCATCCATCCATCCTTTTATCCTAAATCCTAATTTAATTTTGTTGTGTGAGAAATTTTGAGGCCCATATGTGTCGATATAACAAGGAGGCAAGCAAACACACTAACTAAGAAACCGACATTTTTTTAAGGGATGACACCGAGATTTGTTAACGAGGTTCATGGAACATCGGCTACCTCCCTGAGGCATGACTCTAGATTCTCCTCTTGGAAGTGCATTTAATATCCTTGATGAATTTTGATACTAACTAATATCAACTTAAATTAAGGAATGCTTTAACTAGCTTATCTCAGGAAAGTTCCAAAATGTTGCAACAAAGGAGATGAAAGGCGCCCCCTACAAATTCTCATGAAAAAAAGTGTTGGCCAAGCCAAAGAATTAGCCTTTTCATTTTAGTGATCGAAGATCACATTTAGTCTCACGGTGAGATCTCATCGAGTAGGCCCATGGTGCGGAATTGGCCTAGCAGGCATGGGATGGCACGAGCTTATTCAAGGAATCCACTCATCTGAACCGATACAGTGCATCCCATCCGACTGAATCATCCATGCGACGTCTACCTGGATGGACTGTTGCTACCTCATAAAAGCAGGTGTTACTATGGCGTCATCAATTAGGCATTACATGTCATCAAGATCAATCATTACCACAATGAAGTTAATACATGATAATGGCATCATCTTAGAGCATGGTTAATAGTATAACTAACTGCTAGCTATATGATGTTGTTATGTCATATATAGTCATCATTTATAGTCACTCATACAATAAGGTGAGCTATAAGGTTGGCTATAAGAGTAGTACTTTTTCTCGCCTTCTCTCTATCTCTTTCTTCATATTTATTGCATCTGCCAAGGAGTCCGCATATAGCTAGGCTCTGGCATAAGAGCGCACCCCCTCACTTTTTCATGTCTCTCTTGTCCATATAGACAAAATTGCCATGTAAGCGAGCTATAAGTCTACTATTGTACTTGCTCTTAATGGGCTATTATCATGGTGTTTCGTTATATTACCCAACCTCGTCGTCTCTATGTATGTCACGTCCAATATGCGACCCTATCCGGGAGGAACTCGAAGGTCCCACCGAGGATAGACCCGCATATTGGAACGCTTTTGCAAGGTGGATATCATTACATCAACATTACATAATAGATGGGGATACATACAAGGCATATAGATGCCGCAAGAATACATCAATACATCATACAAAAGAGCAACATCCGACTATGGATGAAACACAAATAGAAACTCAAACGACATCCACCCTGCTAGCCCAGGCTGCCGAACTGGAACCTATCCCCTGATCGAAGAAGAAGCAGAAGAAGAAGTCCAAAACAAGTAACATCGCTCTCGCGTCATGATCATCGCAAAACCTGTACCTGCAACTGGTGTTGTAGTAATCTGTGAGCCACGAGGACTCAGCAATCCCATTACCATGGGTATCAAGACTAGCAAAGCTTAATGGGTATGGAAAGGATAAGTGGTGAGGTTGCAGCAGCGACTAAGCAATGATATGGTGGCTAACTTACGCAAAGAAGAGCGAGAAGAGAAGCAACGGAACGGTCGTGAAACTAGTAATGATCAAGAAGTGATCCTGAACTCCTACTTACGTCAAACATAACCCAGAAACCGTGTTCACTTCCCGGACTCCGCCGAGAAGGGACCATCACGGCTACACACGCGGTTGATGCGTCTTATTTAAGTCGTGTGTCAAGTTCTCTACAACCGGACATTAACAAATTCCCATCTGCCACATAACCGCGGGCACGGCTTTCGAAAGATAATACCCTGCAGGGGTTTCCCAACTTAGCCCATTATAAGCTCTCACGGTCAACGAAGGATATTCCTTCTCCCGGGAAGACCCGATCAGTCTCGGAATCCCGGTTTACAAGACATTTCGACAATGGTAAAACAAGTCCAGCAAAGCCGCCCGATGTGTCGACAATCCCGATAGGAGTCGCACGTACCTCGTTCTCAGGACACGCCGGATGAACACTACGTACAACTAAAACCAGCCCTCAAGTTTCCCCGAGGTGGCGCTGCAAGTGGCTCTAGTTTGGACCAACACTCCGAGGAGCACTGGCCGGGGGGGGTAAAATAAGATGACCCTCGAGAGCGTGACTCCCAAGGGAAAAAGGCTAGGTGAGGCAAATGTAAAACCAAGGTTGGGCCTTGCTGGAGGAGTTTTATTCAAAGCGAACTGTCAAGGGGGTCCCATAAATCACCCAACCGCGTAAGGGACGCAAAATCAAGGAACATAACACCGGTATGACGGAAACTAGGGCGGCAAGAGTGGAACAAAACACCAGGCATAAGGCCGAGCCTTCCACCCTTTACCCAGTATATAGATGCATTAATTAAATAAGAGATATTGTGATATCCCAACATAACATAATCCAACATGGAGCAATCTTCATCTTCACCTGCAACTAGCAACGCTATAAGAGGGGCTGAGCAAAGCGGTAACATAGCCAAACAACAGTTTGCTAGCAAGGGTGACAAAGGTTAGAGGTGGTATCATGGCAATTTGGGAGGCTTGAAGAGCAAGTGATAGGTAGCGCAGCATAGCGATAGAACGAAGCAACTAGCATAGCAATGATAGTAATGAGATCCAAGGTGACGGTCATCTTGCCTGAAATCCCGCTAGGAAGAAGGATGAGTCAAAGAAGAAGATGAAGCCACGAAGACGAACCCAAGTGTAGACGAACGAATCCTCACGATCGCAACGAACCGGGAAGTATCGAGAAGAAGCACACAACATGGTAAACACACCACACATAAACAAGACATGATGCACAACCAAGTATGATGCATGACAAGGCTATATGAAGCTACTCATGGCCAGAGATAATGGACATGGCAGAAATAACATCAGGTTGCAAAGTTTAGAGCTATCGAACAACATGCTACAGGAACTTATCATGGCAACCAAAGGCATAGCATGAATCTACTAATTCATAGAACAAAAGTCCCTTACTGATCACGAGCCAAAAAGACACAGAAGATATGATGGCACCCATGTAAACATAGCAAGTTTTATAAACAGATTCAGACTTAGAAGAAAAACAGAGCATGGCAGAAATAACGATAAGTAGGCATGTTGATGAGCTTGAATCACTCACCACAGAGCATTACATAGCATGGCAAGGTAACCAACAATAAGAAGGCATTATTATGAAGCTAAGAATGGCAATAGAATAGTCATAGGGTGCATGGATCACTAGCAAAACACATGGCAATAACGAACTTCATGTTAACAGGTTGACAGCAGCATTATTTAGCAAGTTTGGAGCATGATAACAACAAGCTACAGCTGGCTATAAATGCAACCAAGGGCATGGATGGATAGAGCATAATATGTGTAACAAAACATTCTTAGTGAACATCTTCAGAATATGCACAGAATGACTTGTAGCAGCAGATTTACATGGCATCACAACATAACAGACTCAGACTTAGCAGAAATCACTAAGTCACAGAAATCAGCAACATCATGGAGGCTACTTTGCATGCTTGTGCTAGTCACCACATAGATCACAAAAATACAAGACAAGCACCACTGTAAAGATGGCATGATTTCGTTCAAAACACATGTAGAGGTCATGCTCATAGGATGCACACACAAAATGCAATGAAAAAGATAAATCACCAAGTTCTGATAATAGACAGCAGTTAACATCATATAGCACTCTTGCAACGATGATTAGGGCATCAATTTGATCTCAAACAAGCTTGTCACAATGGAAAAAAATTAAGAGAAACTCTCAATGAACATTTTGAGATATTATGCACGCAAAACGGAGCAGTATGCAAGAAGTTATGACATGATGAACATGAGCATATAATGCAATAATTCGGGGACTTGGTAGAAAAATCACCTCCGGAAACAGATCTAGGGTTCGGGGCACGGACGTCGAGGCGCGGCGCGAGCTCGCCGGAGGACTTGCCGGAGAGGGGTGGGGAGCTCGCCGGAGGAGGGGAAACGCTGGATCCGGGCGCGGGGTCGCCGGATCTCGACAGAGGAGGCCGGAGGGAGGGGCGCGGTCGGGGCACGCATGGCGGCGCGGTCGCCGGCGCGGAGGTGGAGGCGTGGGCGAAGCGGCGGCGGGCGGCGAGGAAGGAGGCGGCGGCGCGGAGCTGTGGCTTCGGCGCGGGAGGCGGGGCGGCACACGGCGGCGGGGCCGGTCGCCGGCGGCGGGAGGCGCCGGGCGTGATGAAGGGGAGGCGCGGGGCGGCGCTGGAGAGTCGGGGCGCGGGGCGAGGCGCCCGGGCAGCGGCGGGCCGCGGCGGGTGCGGGGAGGAGAGAGGTGGCCGGCAGGCCACGTGGCGGCGCGCAAGTGGAGGAGGGAGGCGGCGGCGCTGACGTGGTGGCGGGGGATTGGCCGGGGTGAGGTGGCGGTGGTCGTGTCCGGCGCCGGGCGGACACGTCCGGCGGCGCGAAGGAGCGGGGCTAGGGTTTCATGTGCACAAAAATGGAAGGGGAGGGTCTATATATAGGTAGAGGAAGCTAGGAGTGTCCAAATGAGGTGCGGTTTTCGCCCACACGATCGTGATCGAACGACCGAGAGCATGGAGGGGGTTTAGATGGGTTAGTGGGGTGTGGTGGAGGGGTGCTGGGCTGCAAAGAGAGAGGGGTTTCGGGCTACGCGGTTAACCGTTGGGGCATCAAATGACCTCCAAATGGAACGAAATTTGACGGGCGGTCTGTCGGTGCTATACCAAGGCCACTCGGCAAATCTCGGCCCATTCCGAGAATGTTTTTCTCCCGCTCACGAAACAAGGTCTGAGAGGGGTGACGGGCGCGTGCAAGAGTGTCGGATCGCGAAACGGACAACGGGGAAAAGGACCGGATGCAAGTTTTGAAAAACATGATGATGCAATGCAGATGATGACATGGCAAAATGCAACACGCAAGCAAATGACATGGCAACGACGACGAATAAACGGAAGACACGTGGCGCATCGGATCCGGAGCGTTACAATGTACGACATGGCTAAGGTCCTTACACGGGCAGATCCATATAGATATAGAGGCATTTGTAATTGGTCACACGAGGCTTGATTAAAATACTTGACATGAATAGGGTATCGTATATACCTAAAAAAGCCATCCTCACTAACTTATTTATTTCACTATGTAAGCATGTCATCTCACCATACGATTGCGCGTGGTATAAGGCCCACCTCCACATGCAATCATGCATGAAAAAAGACCCATCACAACATTCTTTTATTTTTACAGGAAAATATCTGATTTGTTCATCATTAATTATGGCAGTACAACGAACACCAGAAATAATAATAAAAATATTCATATCCGTAGACCACCTAACATGCATGAGAAAATGTTCTCCACTTGTTATTCTACTTGTATTCAATAAATTTTGTTACAACTATACATAATCAAATATGATAAGTCATATGTATTTTTAATTTTGATTCTCATATTATCAACCCAAATTCCTTACGTAGGTAAATCCCTTGTGTGAATCTCGTTCCTACATTCTACACGTGTGCATTGCTCCACAAAATTCCTAAACACATGGCTATTAGCACGGAAAACCACGACAAAGTCCATGGACATGCCAACACTATTAAAAAAGGAATGAGGTTGGTAAGTTGGGTTCTCTTCACTTTGTGCTTAAAAATAATACTCCAGTGCCATCAAAATACTTCCATTTCTTAAATATATCCACCTACACTTCTATATTTCAGAACCTCCGAGCTTTTCTAGTCGGATCCACCAAATCATTCATCACTACTACATATGCGAATAACACTGACCGACCAAATGTAGTCATTAGCACGAGACCCGTTAGTACCTCCAGGTCTGTGATGACATCACATACGGGGCCACTTGACCCGTATATGACATGTCTCATCACTAACGGGTCGCCCGTCAGTGCTACATATCAAAAGGCGCGAACCAGAGTCTTATCCCTGACCGACCTAAACGAATTGGGTGATTAGTGATGTAAAATACTGGATGCAGCTGTGGGCTGCTCTGCTAGGAGTCCAACAATCAAGTAGGACTGCTACTAGCAGTGCAACCCTAACTCCACAACAATACAAATCACAACATCACATACAAATATTTTTAATACTCCATTTCGTATAAACATATATGAAATCTTTTACATTGCATTTCATGGGATACACATATATTGCAATCGATAGCCTCACATACAAACAGTCTGAACTAGAGCCTTGTGCTGCTTCGGTAGTTTGAGCTCATGATCTCCCATGTCCCATTCACTAGTACAGGAATGACCATTGGAGATGGTTTGGGTACATGGGGCAACCGTGGTTCCACATTCCGGCTTAAAGCCCGCGTTGCTAATACTCATGGCCCACGCACGCAGTTCGTAAAACCATCCGCGTTGCTCGCGCAACGCCCCCAATGCTTCTTGTAACACATACATTTCGTCCGTAGTAACCACCTGCGATAGTTTTGTGCCGGAGGCGGTTACTAGTTGCATGCGGTACTCTACGTTGTGGAGGCAGTTTTTCTAGTACAATCGCCGGCGATGCTGATTAGATCATTCACATATTTTCCTATTATGGCCGCTCTAAATTCTCTGATTTGGCAGGCAATACTCAAGCATAGAACATAGCATACATCTCAAGCATCATGTCACATCACATGACATGACATAAAACTCATTGAAAAAACACATGAAACTTATTTACAAAAGAGCAAGTACCATAACTGTAATAACACAAGTATATGATAAGAGACTTGAAGATCAAAACTACGTCATTTTACAATGTACATACAACAATTTTAATGCAGTAAGAATGAAAGAATGTAGGATGAGTGATTACAATTCAGGTGTAGCGAAACGTCATCACGAGTCATCTGCATCTTGGTGAAAGTCTCCTCCTTTCATGATATGTTCAAGCAAGAATCCAGCTACCATGACACGTATTGCTATTTGCCAGTAGGTCATTTTCCCGCAGATTCTTCTTGGGGATATTTTAGAAAATCAGTAATGATTGGTATGATACTGTTAGCATCAAATGGCAAGAATATCACCAACTAAAAAAATATTAAATATTAAATTCAAATTTAATATCTCACTGCATATAGGTTTTCCTGCCGAAGGCTTACTCATCACATTGATTATAATATTGATTTTGTCACTATTTTTACAAACTATTTCTTTTGTTTCAAAATAAGTATTATGATTTTAATTTTAATTTAAATTAGAACCGTTTATTCAACTATTAAATTTGGACAGTCATTGATTAAATTTTTTGTTGATAGCTTACCAAGCTGGCCGCTTGGTATCAAATTTGGACAGTCAATCAAATTTTGTCAAAGCATGCATCTGGGCCTATTTGCTCGAAAGGGCTCCAAAGTCGAAAGCCTTCCAATCTTCCACCAGAAGCAACTCACCCCCGTCACGTGTCCCGCTGTTCCGGAACTCGATACCCCCAGCGCGCCGTCGCCGGAGACGATCAGACGACACAGCCGCCAGGCCAAATGGCGCCCAAGAAGAAGCAGCCGGTCTCGAAGCAGAAGCACAAGCCCAAGCCCTCTGCGCCCTCCTCCTCCTCATCCGCCGCGCCGCGCCTCGAGATCTCGTCGGAGAACGAACGCCGCCTCCGACAACTCCTCCTCAACTCCTCCACAGCCGGTGCCCCCTTCCCCGCGCCCCTAGATGCTCCAGGGGCGCGTGCCGAATCGAGGGAGCAGAAGGGGCGGCGTCTGCGCGGGGTCTACGACAAGCTGGCCCTGGAGGGCTTCTCTTCCTCGCAAATCGAGCAGGCTCTCTCCGCTATACCAGTTCGTACCCCCAAACGCGTATATAATCCTGCTGCGCTATCGAGTTGGCTGTTCATTGATGAATTTTGTTGTTGGGCAGGATTCGGCGACGTTTGAGTCGGTGCTGGATTGGCTGTGCTTTAATCTGCCCGGCGACGAGCTCCCCCTCAAGTTCGCGAGCGCCGCCGCCTCCTCTTCTCGTGCAGGTATTGGTTTGGAGGGTTTAGGGTTTTGTGCTTTGAGGCGGCGGCTAGTGCGTAATCAGGCGCATTTGTGTGAGCTGCCATGCGCGCGTCCGCATCGTCGTATCTTGTATGCATAGTTGCGATTTATGTACGAGCTTTAGCTCATTTCAGCACTTGCAGTTGTGCTCATTGGTTTAAATTGTGGATACTGGATTTTGTATTCTGCACGCCAGGGTAATGCGCACGCACTCTGCACGCCATGGGACATGGATTCGACTGAATGGCTGGGTGTTAGTTTGCCATGCTTACTTTTGTTGATTACTTTTGTGTGCTTCTGTAGGAACAGAGGGTTCAGTTAAGGTAGTATCAGCAGCGAAGGATAATTGGGTGCCTCAGAGTCGTGGGCCTGTGGAGGAGGCAAAGGTTAGCACTGAGGGGTTGGAAATTAAAATTGGGAGACGGCAAGAAGAGGACGTCACGTTGGACGATGGGCGGTCATCGCAAGCTGCATGGATCTTGCAGTACATGGAACAGCAAGAGGAGGTATAGATACATGAACAAGTGATTTATCGTTGGGATTGCTGCATCAAATCTTAATACTCTTTCAATAAACAATGGAGTTCATTAGGCATACGTTGTTTTTGTTTATCTGTTAACAGTTAAGTGCTCAGACCACTCTGTTTTATATTCTGAAATAACTTCGTTTATTTAGTGCCTCTACATCACACCTGTCAGACATACAAAGTTATAAACTAGTTTTTAGGAGACCCATTTCATTGTTTTGACACTTGTGTGCTAATTCGAGACGCTTCCTGAAAATGTTATTTGTTGTTTGAACAGCAAATTAGTTATACAATATATTAACTAATCATCTAGGGCCCTATTCACACCATTTGAAGTCCAATTTATCTGTTAAGCCCATGATTATGTATGTTGTCACGGTCTGTTAACTACTATCTCTGTTATGGAGTGCAAGATGTTATTTTGGACATTGACACAGTTTGGAAATGTACATCTTTGACTGTTTATTTTCACATTATATGTTAGTAAGTAGTATGATATAAAGTATTTATATTGCAGAATGTACTAATGTTATTTTAATGTGGTCAATTTGCATACGAGTCATTAAAGATTGAAAAGTTTTACATCTTCATTCTAAAATGATATCAGTTCAGTAATAAAGTAGACATTGTAGACAATGATGCTGATTGACAAAGGGGCACAACTTCAAATGCATATTGGTACACTACGGACTGAACCATATTATTGTTGAAGTGTATATGTGGATTGCCTAGCCCTTTCCATCAGTTTGGACTTTTGGTTGCGTTGGCTAGTGCATGAAGGTTTGCATGGTATCAGAGCTAAGGTCTTGAGTTCAAGTCATTGCTTTCGCAATTTATCCAAAAAATAGCTGCTGCCCCCCTTTGTCCACGTATAGGCCTCTTGAGCCATACCTCTGAGTCTATCCACGTGTTGACTTTCCGTGTCAGACGTGAGAGGGGGTGTTGAAGTGTATATGTGGATTGCCTAGCCCTTTCCATCAGTTCGGACTTTTGGTTGCGTTGGCTAGTGCATGAAGCTTGTTAACATTATGCCATTATTCCTCTCTCATGTTGTTTCTTTATTCCCTTATTTCATGTCCTATTTCATTGTACATTTGTTCCATCCCTTCGATTGATGTTAGGAGGAGGATGCAAATTCTAATGATTCCTCCACATGGGAAGATCGTTTAGCAGCAAGTTTTGAAGTTGCTGAAACAAAGCCAAGTAGGAGAAAGAAAAAGGGTAAGTTTTACAATTGTATTATTGATATGAAAGCTATATCAATCATTTTCTTATTCTTGAGTAGTTTTTAACATGTCTCTTATAAGTTTTCAAAGTATTTGTGGTTGCTGGATTTCTATCTAATGAACGTTTGTTTCAGGTAAAAAGGAGAACTCCAAAAATGGAAACTCAAAGGAAAATATAAGCCAATCTGTATCTCCTGTGTTGCCTAATTCGGAAATTGCAAGTGTTGAGGATGGTCAGATTGACCTGGGTGCAAGTGAGAACAAATCTCCCAGTCTTGTCCATATTGATGAAGGATCCAATTTACAGAAGGAAGTTCCTAAAAATGCCGGTGAAACTTGCACAAAGGAGGTTGAAGAAGAGGAAGTAGAGCTTGATAACTTGTTTTTTGAAGACTCGTCCGCTTGGGAGGTTGTGGCCCCTGAAATCTTGAAACAGCAACAAATAGAGAAATTGTCACATGACGGTTATGGCCATCTTCTTGGGAACATAGATGATGTATGGAAAAAGGTCAGGTGCTCTTACATGATCTTTATGTGAAGGAATCGTGTACCCTTGCTCTTTACTGTGGTTATGTATGCTCTTTTTTCATATTTGTAGTTTTAGGGCTGTTTTGCATAGCTTGGCTCTAGATTTCTAGACTGGAGCTGGACATGTCAAGTCAAATACAGTTGGCTTCACCTTCTTGCTTCTCTAAGGTTGCTTGGATCTTCCAATTTTGAGTAGGAAAATCGGAGAACCCTTTTGCACTCTATGGGCCCATGTTCTGTGTGTAAACATTTTGCCCCTGAATGCTCTAGTAAGCTGCAACAGCTTTACTACTAAAGATTTAGATTAGGTTGTTTTCGTTAAAGCGGCAAGAGAACATATCCCACCATATTAATATTTCCTTACTCCGTAGTATTGTCTGTTGGATATTAACCCTAAGGTTCATGTGGAGGCGGCAGCGAGAGACTGCCATCTCCCATTCAACTTTGCACAAAATCTCATATGAGCCGTCAAGTTTACCTCCATTCCTGCTGGTCCCCTATTCTGCGGACACAAATTCATGAGTCAAACACAGAATGCAGTAGAGTGAAAACATATACCTGTTCCAGCATATGCCCTTGTACAGTTTAGTTTTAGTTTTCTCTCCTTTTCAGTTCTGTTTTGTTCGCTTTTTGCGCCTTGCGCCTTGTTCTTGATTCGCTGAGTTTTGAGCCCTTTGTACTCTTGCATCATCTTGACGCTCCCTTCTTACACAATGATACACATTTGGGTGCGTGTTCGAGAAAAAATATATATCATGCACATTATTGAAGTTATCTAGATTTCCAGTTTACTACATTTATATAGCTGTATTATTATGTGAGGTTCGCTGTATGGATGGTCTGTCTCTGAGTCAGGACTGTTGCAGGAAATGATATGATCTCATGTTCCAAATGAGGCCTTAGTTTTTTGGGAAATACCTTAATGGACTACTGCAACAGGAGGATTGCTAAAAAAACTTCGAGGATGTATGGGAGAGAAATTACATTGAGTAGGACAGCTAAGTGCATAAGTTAAATTGAGCTTATACAAATCGTAATGACTGAAGTTGAACAGAATGTCTGTCAATGGCAACTATGTTGCAATGGTTCCATGAGGACTAACAACCAATTATAACATATATGGAAGTTTCATAAGTCGAGGTTTCTGGAGACTCATTATTTGGGCAATGAACACATCTGTACAATCTGAAACAGTAAGGGCCTTCTCAAAGGATTTTTGGAAGACTGCAATCCTTAAGATTTTTTCCTGTGTGTTCTGTTTGATTTGTAGGGTTGCAATACACAGGTCTTTCTCCTAAAGATTCCTTTGCACTATATACCATAGGAGAATTTCCATTTACTCAAACATACTGAAATGATTCCCATGTTTTTTCCTATGGTGTGATCCAACATGTTTTCACTGCCGAAGCTATTTAGGTGTTGTTTTGTCCTGTCATGCATTTGTCTCTAACTGTTTCATTATTATGGTGTTCTATAGGGAGATTGTGGTAAAATGCCAAAAGCTATTCTACAGAAGTTCTGTCAAAAACTTGGTTGGGATGCACCGAAGTATAGTAAAACATCAGAAAAGGATGGTAAATTTATATATGCTGTTAATGTATTGCGTGGTTCTACTGGCCGTGGTAAAAGTCGGAAGGCTGGAGGTTTGACGAAAATTGAGTTACCTGAGAAAGATGAAGAATACGTATCTGTTCAGGTTAGCGTTTACTAACCATATATGTATATGTATCTTATAATGTTTCTTAAAGAGCAATCCATTTCAAATTCAATTAGTTATTCTGATAACTTTCTTGAGATACACTTTGTAATGCTATTTCTTGAGATAACATCTGAAAAATGAATAACCTTATTGTTCCTTGCCTTGAATGTTAATAAACATCTGCTTAATTTGTAAACAGGAAGCACAAAGTAGAGTGGCGACATTTGCTCTATATCAACTGTTTGCTGATCTTCCACTACGTCAATTGCTTATTGAACCATACTCATCACTTGTTTTAAGATGGCAAGAAGGTTAGAAATTTTTGATCATGCATTCTTACCTGATGAATTATAGTTCGTTTGTGCCTTTCTGCTAAATATTGCATGGTCATGAAAAAAATAGGTGAATTAGAATTTTCATCAACATCAAGGGTGCTGGATACCGAGGATAGTCGAAGAGCTGGGTTTGTGGATATGTTATTGGATATGGACGCACATAATACTCTTCCATATCAAATCAGAGGTGCTCCTGAGGGCAGGGCATCCATTGACTCTCCGAATGATAAGGAGACCAATTCTGTCTATGAGAAGAAAGAGGCAACTTTGCTGAACCGTGCAGGTATTTTGCTGAACAGATCATTACTCAAGTTTTTATCTCGAAAGATTTTTCTGAATAACATCAGTACACCAAGCAATCATGAATGTGTTTGGTTATCATTTTCCTCCTTCCAAGACCTTCCTAGTATGTTATTGGCAGCAAGCTTGTCTCTGATGTGTAGTGTATTTAGCAATGACACCTGCCTTCTCTCCTTGAACTTTCTGGCACCAATATGGTTGCATCTTTTTACATCGAATCTGTTCCAGCGGTACTTTTCAACTTGAACCATATTATATCCTGGATTGTTTATCTTGCCTTGTATTTAGTTAACATTGTTTCTCTATTGTGATATCACTACTGTATCTCACTCTCTAAAACTATCTTGTATTATTGTAATTTTCCTTCATACATGTGTTAATAAATCAAGTGTAACTGTAATTCCACTTATTTAATTTTCCTTCATATGCGTGTTAGGAAACCAAGTGTAACTATTAATGTGGCCTTTCTGTAATTAGGATCAAGACCAGAGCAAGCAGAGAGCACAGCTTTGAAAAAGCAGTTGGAACACAAAAGGAAGTTGCCCAAGTATCTGGTATGCAGTGAATGTGCATTGCACTACAAGTATTCTCCATTTTTTTTATATATTTGTTCTAAAGATTCTCTGTTCACCTTGAATTCAGAAAATGCTGGGAGCAAGAGCTTCTTTACCAATCGCTAGACTGAAAAACCATTTCCTACAGTTACTGAAAGAGAATGATGTAATTGTTGTCAGCGGAGAAACTGGATGCGGGAAAACAACTCAGGTACCTGCAGTAGTTTTTATCCAAGTTCCTTAGTTTTTAATGTTATTTCCTATTTTAGTATCTTCTTTCTTTGGTGCCAATGGTTATTGCAAGATAACCATTTCACATGACAGGCAACACGCCTTTGCATCACATCACACAACCGTATCCTCTCCTTTTCTGCGAGTGCACATAGATGATTCATCACAGTTTTTCATTTGATTCCCTAGAGATAAGTATATCTTAATTATGGGTGAAGCAAGGGAAGTATCCAATTTTGTACTGCACAAGCATTCTGGCTATCACAAATTCTGCCAATAGTTGTGGTTTGCAATACCTTGGCCATAAACTACTTGACTCTGAAATTCTCACTTGCTTGCCACATTTGAGAAAGGTTGTATAGCCAACTTGAAAATTTGTTAATTTCGACCTGGCTTTGTTGGATGTACTTGACTACTTCGTATCATATGCCTTAATGAAAATGCAAGTTGCTGCATTGGACATGCTGGCCGACTGTTGAATCCATGTCCATGATGATAACATGTGGGGCTCATGCTTGACAGATTCAGCATAGTGCCATCCTCATAATATGGGCGCAGTTAAGATCTTAATCTTTCCATGATTCAATTTCACCATTCAATATGTGAACAGAGTAATCTTGTGATATATATGGGTGTCCTGTCTGTCCAATACAATTGTAAGGGCCGGGCCGGCGAAATTCGGGGCTCTGTGCCAAATTCTAAAATGAGGCCTATTTCCCTAGAAAGATCAAACTATAATCAACTTATCTACAACTCCTTTATGATATTGAATTAAATCCTCTAATTTTAATTTTCTTCTCATGTCTCCTAACTAGATTCATATTCTCTAGAGGACACAACTTGGATATTAATATACAAGTATATAAATGATAAAAATTACAAAATTGAAGGTATACACATCAAACAGTTAGCAGGATCTTATTTGTAGAACTAAGACTGCGGAACTCACAGACGTCAAATTTGTCCTCGTCGAAATGTCCTGGACGAGGCGTGAGGGACTGATGGAGAGGCGAGATGCCATCACAGTGAGATCGATCAGACGTGCACGTTGGACAAAGATGACACACCCTTGATTAGTACTATGAGGATTGTAAAATGAATGTGGCAACGAGCGAGCTAGCACCTGTCCTGTACATTGAACTGCTCTGTATTAGTTGATTTAGAGATTGATTTGATTGAGTCGATTTAGCACTTTGCCGGAATACGGCCGTGTGCCTGCCCACTCACCTGCTATTGTTGCTGCTGTCCCTTGCTGTGTTGAGGGCCCTGCCTATGCTGGCAGCTGCCGGTCCTCTGCTGCGTCCTCGGCCCGCAGCTGCCGTCCGTCTGCTGCGCCGTTAGGGTTACACTGTAGATTGGGATTACTGCTCCTGCGCTCACGCCTTCTTTTGTGTGTGCGAACGATCGGTATTTTCCAACCTTCTTTTGTGTGTGCGAACGATCGGTATTTTCCAGGCCTTTTTTGTGTGTGCGAACAATCGGTATTCTCCAGGCATGCAGCACTATCCGGGCCTTTCGGCCTGCTGGCTGCATCTGTCATTAACTAACATGAAGGACTAGTTACTGATGTGCACTTCTGCTCAAAGAAAAGTTACTGATGTGCACCTAAATTGGTGCCCCTGCCACCTGGAGGCCTTGTCCGGCCGCACAGGTCGCACACCCCTGCGCCCGGGCCTGACAATTGTTATATTTCTAACTTGTTTTTTCTAGAGCACTTGGAAATATATTTGGTACTGAAGACAATGCAGCACAAGTACCAGCTTGGGCTGTTAATTCTAATCTTTCCAGAAGCGTGGAATTTCTCATGGTTATTTGTCATCCACTTGCAGGTGCCACAGTTTATTTTGGATGATATGATTGAGTCTGAGCTTGGTGGTAATTGCAACATTGTTTGCACACAACCTAGGAGGATAGCGGTATAATCACGATTTAGAACTTATATTTCATCTTTTCTTTTCAATGCAACATCATTGTTCTATATTATATTACCTCCGTCCCAAAATTCTTGTCTTATATTTGTCTAGATACGGATCTAGACAAATTTAAGACAAGAATTTTGGGATGGAGGGAGTAGTTGTATGATATACAAAAACTGGCAAGGATGTTGCAACATAATCTTATATTATATTGTATTTTATTTTGGTTGCTCAAATTAATACAAGTCGTCTGGAATTAATTAGCATATGACAGGAGGAAAATAATTTCCGTAATACCCTGAGTTGATTTAATCATTCGTAGTATTTTATTTGAAGTTCATCATGTTTATCTTGCGTTCATGGATTTTCTGGGGTTTTCCGAAGCAATTTGTTTTTTTTCTACTGTTATTTTGTGTGTGTATTAAATAAATTCCGGAAATCAATATTTAGTTATATTGATTTTCTCTCTCTTCTCCCTTTGGACCTTGGACAAATATAGGCATGTTCCTTGCCTTGTGTATCACCACCGAAGCATCTCTCTATTCTCATTTTTTTTCTTTTCTTCTATTATGTTCAACCACCGAATTAACCAGAGGCCCAAGGCCCAGTGAGGAGCACCAAGCCGCACGGCCCAGCCGAGTAGCGAACAACAGGTCGCTCGTCTTCCACCTCTAGCCTGCGCGTATAGAAACAAAATGTCCATGGCTGCCCTCTTCTCCTTGCCCCATCACTTCTAGACCAACACTAGAATTATAGCCCATCCAACCACAAATCCATCCAGCCTGATCGTTCCTCGTTTAATTGACTTAACACCACACAAGAAAACTGACGAACTTAATGTCAGCCATTGACATTCGTCACTTGATCCTCCTCTCCCGGCCATCATTCTCAGAACCACTCACGTCACTACGTGCGCTTGGACCTCCTCTATAATAGCCCTATGGTCTCATTCACCAATTCATTTCGCATCACCCACAATCTTCCCAGCAACAGAGCCGCATCTACACTATGTTTCCCCTACCGTCGCCGCAGGTGAGCACTTTGGCCTGATTCCTTCCACCAATCGAACCCCCTCACCATATCCCACCTCCTAGACATCTTCCTCTGGCCGTTTCATCGTTGGCCGCGCGCACGACGGAGCCATAGGTCTTTTATAGAGGATGTCCAAGCGCACGTAGTGAGGCGACCACTTGGGGCCGACGCCTTTTATCGATTCTATCCGCGTCACAGAGTTCTTAGGCTTGGGTCTAGATCACCGAGAACTCGCCGGAGATATGGAAGTTGAATAAGACATCGACGTGCTCCGGTGCGCGTCGTTGTCGTCGAACTATGGCGATGTAGAGATGGTAGGCGCTGCTCTTTGCGACGAGGGGAACTCCGTGACGCGGATGGAATCGACGAAAGGTCGGCCCCAAGTGGTGGCGGCAACATGGCTCCGTTGTGCGCGCGGCCAACGATGAAACGGCCAGAGGAAGATGTCTAGGAGGTGGGATATGGTGAGGGGGTGGAAGGAATCGGGCCAAAGTGCTCACCTATGGCGAAGGTAAGGGAAATACAATGTAGATGCGGCTCTGTTGCTGGGAAGATTGTGGGTGATGCGAAAGGAATTGGTGAATGAGACCATAGGGCTTTTATAGAGGAGGTCCAAGCACACAACTCCTAGACGTTCCTAACATCATCCAAAATCGCCCTATGGGTTTAGGCTTGGGTTTAGATCACCGAGAACTTGTCGGAGATATGGAAGTTGAATAAGACATTGACGTGCTCTGGTGCGCGTCGTTGTCGTCGAACTACGGCGATGTAGAGATGGTAGGCGCTGCTCCTTGCGACGAGGGGAACTCCGTGACATGGATGGAATCGACGAAAGGTTCACAGGTGACGGCTGCGTCGGCCCCAAGTGGTGGCGGCGACATGGCTCCGTCATGTGCGCGGCCAACGACGACGAACGGCCAGAGGAAGATGTCTAGGAGGTGGGATGTGGCGAGGGGGTTCGGTTGGTGGAAGGAATCGGGCCAAAGTGCTCACCTGCGGCGATGGTAGGGGAAATGGTAGATGTGGCTCTGTTGCGGGGAAGATTGTGGGTGATGCGAAAGGTGAATGAGACCAGAGGGCTTTTATAGAGGAGGCGCACGTAGTGACGCGAGTGGTTCGGAAAAATGGCCGGGAGAGGGAGATCAAGTGACGAATGCCAATGGTTGACATTAAGTTCGTCAGTTTTCTTGTGTGGTGTTAAGTCAGTTAAACGAGGAACGATCAGGCTGGATGGACTCGTGGTTGGTTGGGCTATAGTTCTAGTGTTGATGTTAAGGAGTAAAGAGGTCTAGAAGTGATGGGGCAAGGAGGAGAAGAGGGCAGCCATGGACGTTTCTGCACGCGCAGGCTGGAGGTGGAAGACGAGCGACCTGCTGTTCTCTGCTCGGCTGGGCTGTGCGGCTTGGTTCTCCTCGCTGGGCCTTGGGCGTGTTGTTAATTTGGTGGTTGAACTGAATAGGAAAAAAAATGAGAATAGAGAGATGCTTCGGTGGTGATACACAAGGCAAGGAACGTGCCTATATTTGTCCATGGTCCGAAGAGAGAGAAAATCAATATAATTAAATATTGATTTTCGGAATTTATTTAACACACAAAAAAATAATAGTAGAAGAAAAACCAAATGGCTTGGAAAAACCTGTAAGCAAGATAGACAAGATGAACTTCAAATAAAAACCAAATGCCTATGAATGATCGAATCGACTCAGGGTATTATGGAAACTATTTTCCTCCTGTCATATGCTAAATTAAATCCAACGTCTTGGTATTAATTTGAGCAACCCAAATAAAATACAATATAATATAAGATTATGTTGCAACATCCTTAGCTTTAGATTTTTTTTGAATTCCTCCCAAAAAAAATCAGGCTCAACCATATAGTGATTGTACATCATAAAATGCTGCATTATTATGAGATCATTTGGGACGGTAACTGCTTATTTCTATCTGTTATATTTAAAGCACTGATCTTGCAGTCACTGGAGATGATCATCCATATCTTTTTTTTTATACATCAATCCATATCTTCTTTTTGATTGAACATACATACATTGTTAAATATAACTTGGATTAGTCTACTTATTTATAGGCCATTTCAGTAGCAGAAAGAGTGTCTGATGAAAGGTGTGAATCTTCACCTGGCTCTAAAGATTCCTTGGTTGGATATCAAGTTCGTCTCGACAGTGCTCGGTGCTTGTTCTTTCTTTCTCATATGCATATGATATACATTCGGAGTTATTACAAGTCTCGGTGGTGTGTTGTAGATATGTTTGTAATAATTTTGATTCTTTCTACTGCTTTAGGAATGAGAGAACAAAGCTTCTGTTCTGTACAACTGGTATCCTTCTGAGAAAGTTATCTGTAAGTACTGCCCTCATATCTATCATTGTTGTGTCTTCATGAAGTGTTTTGATTGTGTGCCAAAGTTTCAGGCTTTCGGCTACTAAAAAATAATACTGTTTTTTTCTTAATATTTGTTCTTCTGCCTTTGTCATTCCTTAATAGCTGCTAAGGATTCTTTCTTACAAACTTCACATATTTCAGGGAAACAAAGACTTAAGTGATGTTACTCATGTTGTAGTAGATGAAGTACATGAACGCACTATTTTGGTATGTACTTGCTTGTGTATGTTCTTTCTTTATGTGCTACAAAATGTCTTGTTTCTTCGTATGACAGATGAAGCACATGATTAATCCTAATTTGCCCCTTTCAGAGCGACTTTTTGCTGATTGTTCTTAAGAGTCTTGTTGAAAAACGCTCTAATCAACCAGGAAGAAAGCTGAAAGTGATTCTCATGTAATGTCCATTCCCTTATATATTTTCTTATCATTTGCAGTTTTTTGTTGCACCGATTATTATGAGATCTGTGTATTTATATCTTTGTGTTTATCTTCAGGTCTGCAACTGTTGATTCAAGCCTATTCGCACGATACTTTGGAGATTGCCCTGTGATTAGTGTTGAAGGAAGAACACACCCAGTTTCAACTCACTTCCTTGAAGATGTTTATGAGAAAATGGAGTACTGTCTTGCTTTGGATTCTCCTGCATCAGGAGCATACTTCGCACAGCATGGAGAAAAGGTTTCCCTTTGCTCAATTTTTATTCAATACAAATCTATCAACCGTTGGAGCCCCTTTCTAGAACCTTACTGTTGGAGCCTTTGACGACTGCTGCTCTGTCTCAATTACTATCTTGTAAATATCCCCTGTTTTCAAACTGTATACTATATCTTGTAAATATCCCCTGTTTTCAAGTTATATACTGATCTAGTTTTCTATTATATGATATTATTAGCACAGAATACATCTTAGGTTTTCGTGAGTGCTAGATATCTTTTTCTTGATCTTCTGTGTTTGATCACAGTTGTTTTCAAGAATCAAGGATGGCATGCAACTTATTTTCCATGTATTGCCAGCCCAATATGATGCAAGGATATGATGAGGCTCGTACCTGCACAAGCTAGAATTCCCTGTTAGAAACTTGGAAATTTGAATTGTTTTAGGGAAAGAGTGTTATACATATGCTTAATCTTATGGTATACAGTGATAGGCATTTGTGCAAGTATCTGCGCCTTCAAATCCTCGAAGCTAGCCGGTGGGCAAGTTTATATGCATGATACTTGTCCTTCACTGTTTCTCATCATTTGTGTGCTATATCAATGCCTAAATCCTTCTCAATTTCTTTTCCAGTGGAAGCATGCTAGTAGCTCAGTGAATAACCGGAGAGGAATGAAGAACCTTGTCATGTCCTCATGGGGGGACGAGTCAATGCTTTCTGAAAATTATGTTAATCCTCACTATAGCTCCGATTGCTATCAGTCATACAGTGAAAGGACCAACCTGAATCTAGTGAGTTTGTTCTCTGAACCATATGTCTTGCACCTTTTTTTATTACGTTTCAGTTCTCGCTGAAAATCTTCAATTGTCAACTCAGAAACGCTTAAACGAAGATGTCATTGATTTTGATCTGCTGGAAGACTTAATATGCTATATTGACGAGAACTGCCCCTCAGGCGCTGTTCTAGTATTTCTTCCTGTAAGTTTATTGCATTATGTCAGCTTAATGTTTGTTTTTTGAAATACATATATTTCTTATTTCTTATCATGTGGAGCATCCATTTGTCATTGATTGTACTACAGGGAGTTGCAGAGATCGAAATGCTGATTGATAGATTATCTGCTTCAGTTAGATTCAAAGGGGCATCATCTGATTGGATCCTTCCTTTGCATTCAATGCTTTCACCCACTGATCAAAGGAAGGTGTTCCAGTCTCCACCAGAAAACATTCGCAAGGTGAGTACTCTTGTCTCCCTAAATCTAGCAAGTACTTAGTTACTTATTAGTACTTACGACAAGGTATTGCAGGTTATTCTTGCCACGGACATAGCAGAGACTAGCATTACAATTGATGATGTTGTATATGTAGTTGATACTGGAAAACACAAAGAGAATCGTTATAACCCGCAGAAGGTATCTCTCTTGTTTGTATCTGTCATTTGTGCTTTTTCAACAAGTAAAACTTTTCCAACAAGGATCAATACACTATGCAAACCACAAGCACAAGTTCGCCAAGTATAACTGCTGGGTGAAATACTATTGCACTCTCTTTATTAGCCTATGGGTTTCGTCACAACATTCTAGTTGTTAAGCTTCATGGACTAGCCAACGCAACCAAAAGTCTGAACTGATGGGAAGGGCTAGGCAATCCACATACACTTCAACACCCCCTCTCACGTGTGACGCGGGAAGTCAACACGTGAATAGACTCAGAGGTATGGCTCAGGAGGCCTATACGTGGACACAGAGGGGGGCAGCATCAATTTGTGGATAAATTGTGAAAGCCAGGACTTGAACTCAAGACCTTAGGCTCTGATACCATTTTAAGCTTCATGCACTAGCCAACATAACCAAAAGTCCGAACTGATTGTTAAGTTATTTATCTGAAGTAGTGGCCATGGATTTCTGAGTGAAATACCTTTCAGAAGTAGTTAGTATAACCCCATTATAGAAAATTAAACAAATGAAGTAGTGCACTTATGAAATCATACTTGATGGTGTAGTGGTCATATGTGCATCATGTGTAGGTTTCTACAAGGCCACATTGTGTAAAGCCTGTGATTTAGACTTGTAGCCTATGATGCCTAGTTACCCACAGTAGCAAGCGCACGTGGATGTGTTCTAGAAAACATGCACGTGCGGAACACATCAATGACTTAGCAGCTTCGTTCTTTTTGTGGTTGCCCTCGTGACCATGATAATAACCTTTTAATGCATTCATTGACATGATAAAATCTTAATAAAATGGTATCCTATAAGGATGCCATATGTAATATGTTTATGACGATGATTAAGTTGAGACATAATATCTCAAGTAAATGACACTTCTAACTATTCTGTCGCATATTTTTGCAGAAAATGTCAAGCATAGTAGAAGATTGGATTTCTCGTGCAAATGCAAAACAGAGACGGGGACGAGCTGGTCGTGTGAGGCCTGGGTTGTGTTTCTGCCTTTATACTCACCATCGTTTTGAAAAACTGATGCGGCCGTTTCAGGTTATTGCATGTCATACTCACTTTATTTTTGTATAAGATCTTTTGCGTCCAAGATACATCAGTCAGATTCTCTAGAGTATAAGGACCTTTCTGCTATTCCTTGTTTGTTGATCATGCTTCATAAAAACCTACCAGTTTTCCCGCACTTGCTATCTGAGTCCTGACATGCCATCTGCATTTAATTAAAGAAGTTTGAAATCTGAATTCTGCACAAGAGATTTTGCATCCAATATTTCAACATATGCAAATATGTATTGTCTCGACGCAAGTGGGCTACACTTACATTAGTACTATTCATATGCTAAAGATAATCTCACTCATCCTAGATGGAACATTTAACCATTTTGCACTGATATTTCTGTCTACTTTGTTTATAAGGTGCCTGAGATGCTGCGGATGCCATTGACTGAGCTGTGTTTGCAAATAAAATCACTTCATCTGGGTGACATAAAATCATTCCTACTAAAGGTACAACACCCCTCCCCCCAAATGCCATTTTTTTGTGTTGGGTGGGTAGGGAGGCGGGTCAGTCACATCCATGGTACCTTTCAAGTTTTCTGTCACAACATGAGCTTCGTTATAGTTATATATGTTTTGATTGCTGTTTTGTGTCAGCTGTGTGACATTGTGTTTCAGAGTGCTCACATTACATTGTCTATCATAATTTTGCAGGCTGTAGAGCCCCCAAAAGAAGAAGCTATCTCCTCTGCAATTGACTTGTTATTTAAGGTTCCATTCTGCTTTCTATCATGTAAACCTGCAGTGTGCTGATCATAGGTAGATCAATATTCATATTTCTTTTCTAGCTCGTCATCAAACTTTATCCTGTCTGTTTGTTGTCTTGACTTTTGAGTAGGTTGGAGCCTTTGAAGGACATGAAGAGTTATCACCTCTTGGCTATCATTTAGCAAAACTACCCGTTGATGTTTTGATTGGCAAGGTGCGGCTAACATATATTTTACTGGTTCATTTATCATATGTAGTACTCCCCCATCCATCGAAAATAGACGACTTCCTAGAAAGTGTACAGTCAAACTTTAACTATTGGTATATAATAAGATTACTGAGATTAGTCAAATCAAAATTATATCATTAGATTTGTCATTTTTTTATAAGCTTGCAGTTCCTATAATTTTGTACTATGTATTCACATACAAAATAGCGGCTGAGGTTGCATCATAGAGACCCTGCACATATCTAAAATGTCATGTATTTTGGATGGAGGGACTAGTTATTTGATGCATACAGTTTCATCAAAGTAACTTGGTAGATTGCTGGGATACCTTTCCTAATTAGCATATCATCTATGATGGTTGCCATAAGACAATCTCACCATGTCAGTTGTAACGTTCATTAATTTTGTTAGTACTGCATGAGAGGAAGGACTAGGATGGATCTTATTTGTAATCTTAAGGTTACCATGCAAATTTGGAAGCCGTTTTACTTCCCCTTCGTCAGTTGGTCTTTAGTCTTCGCTACACTGCCCTATTCACAAAATCTGGAGGCGTATTCTATTTTCAATGCAAGATGGAATTAAAAATTTCAGTGATAGACCCTATTGTGTTCCTCATGTATCTTTGAATTGTTGCATATTGCACCCCTTTTATCCATTTCTGTACCAGTTGACTAATGTAGAAGAATTTACATTGATTTGTAGGTGTAGTGCTCCTTTTCATACCTTGTGATTAATTGAGTTTTGCCACATATCGGTTTTGTATCTGTCCAAGGGTTCACTAAAATTAATCTATCTGTCCAAAATAATTTTTGTAGTTTATACCAACTCTTTTTCTTCCTGTTCTGATGTTCTGATTAATTAAGCCTATGAGAACTGCAGATGATGCTCTATGGGGCTATCTTTGGCTGCTTATCACCAGTTCTTTCTGTTGCTGCTTTTCTGAGTTATAAATCCCCTTTCATCTCTCCAAAAGATGAGGTATTATTTGTATAGAATGATAAATATTTCATGTATTTTATTCTGAAAAAAGTATTTTATATATTTTAATTATGTCCTGATATTCCTGTTTTTTTGTAACACAGAAGCAAAATGTAGAGAAAGCAAAGGCTGCATTGTTGAATGAAAATCTTGATGGGTCTACTTCTATAATAGATAACAAACAATCAGATCATTTGTTAATGGTTATTGCATACAACAAGTGGTCCCGGATACTGCAAGAGGTAACTGCTTTCTTTTGTTATGGAATTCAGTTTTTGTCATTTGATAGAGTTGTATGTATGCATAATAGTTAGCAGCATGCTTTATCTTAGAATTTACAATTGGCATGGTTTGTGCTGTACATACCAGACACTAAAAGGAGTTACAGATATAAGGATTTCTAAAAAGATGATTCTGAATTGCAGCATGGAGCTAGATCTGCTCATCAGTTTTGCCGTTCATTCTACTTGAACAGTACAGTGATGTATATGATCAGGTTGGATTCCTAACAGTTATTTAATTTTCAGATTCTAGATTGAAATTCTGGTTAGTAATACTGTGATAGAAGGAACTAGTCACTTATCACCGTTTTTGAGATTAAAAAAAGCCCAGATAAGTCAATTTTCTCGTTTTGTCGCTACCACATCAGCAACCACCCAACCATCTCAATATCACATGGTAACCGTAGTCATACCAGCTAGGGTTTAAGTGAACCTAGCAAAGCTCAAGTATTGGTTGGTAACTTGCAGCTCTCCTCTGTACCCGTGTCGGTGCAAGAACATATCTTCTGTAGTCACTACTAATTGTAAAAGCGATTGTTAACCTGTTTTTTGTTCACGCCTACTTCCAAATTTGTTATACTTTAATATAGAGTCAACTGAGCAATTACTGCTAACAAACATCAGTTTTTCAATTTTATTTTGTAGTAAAATTGTAAAGTAACTGTCAACTACAAACCATCTAATTTGATTTTTATCCCCAGGGACATGCGTCTACAGTATGGCTCATTATTAGCAGACATTGGACTTGTGGATCTTCCTAAAGATAATCTGGTATGTCTTAAAGAATTGCATTAGTAGTTCGTAAGTAACTGAAAATTAACCTGATAATTATTTACTCTAAATTTGGATAATGTGTCATATAACTTTGTCTTGTTAGTTGATTGAAAAAATAACCTGATAATTTACTCTAAATTTGTATAATGTGTCTTATAACTTTGTCCTGTTAGTTGATTACAAACTGTGTACTGAAATCACAAAGCTCATGTGGATCACTTGGGTGATCCTGGCGGTTTGTGTCACATGATGGTCCAAGTTAACTCTGCCTCCAGTGCACTTCTACCTTAAATAGGCATAAACACCTATATCATTATATTTGAATTTGAATATAGGATTCACAATTAATCTATTCCAGTTTTTTTTTTCCATCTCTGGGAGTTTCTCACCCTCAAAAGAAAGGAGGTGCCTTTAGTTTCACTTTCGCAAGTTGCTTATATGAATACTTTTTAAATCAAAATAGCTGAACTTCTACTTTTCCAGATTACAGGTTTAGGAGTACTAACTTGCTAATTTAATTTATGAAGTTTAGGGGCTTTAGTGGCAGTTGAGATATTTTACACTTAGTTTTCTTAATTTGTTGTATGACTACAAAGTTGTAAAAGTCATGTTTAAAATTCCTGTCTCGAGACCTTGAAAATTTAGTAACATCAGATAGAGAAGAGAGGAAGTAGCTTCCTTTCTTTTGGGGTACTGCAGATGGTACAATGCACTTTACTTTTACTCATTGTTGCCTGAATTCTCCTTTTCTAATTTGAGTGGAGACAGACATAAAAATCAATCTTCTAATGCCAATTTATTTTACCGTTTTCCAGAATCAAATGAATGGGAATAGAAAAAGCAATCTTGAGAGTTGGTTTGCCAATATATCTCTTCCGTTCAACTTATATGCTGGCTATACCTCAGTTATCAAGGTAATGACGTGATTTTTGTACACCTTTTTGTCAGTTTGTTGATGTGCACCACAGTCTAAAATAAATATGCACATGTTTATGAAATGATCTCGTACTGTTACTTGTTCAGAAGTATAATATCTTACCATATTGTTTATTTTTCAAAATTTCAATGTTATGCTAACATTTTTATAAAATGCTTATGTGGCATTTGTAGTCGGTCATAAGTGCAGGTCTATACCCTAATGTTGCAGCAACTCTGGAGGGTGTTGATCCAGGAGCTTTGGGTGGCAGAAAGCCATCTGATGTTCTGTTTGGTAAGGATCGTCCTCGATGGTATGATGGAAGGCGAGAAGTTCATATACACCCATCGTCTGTGAATCACAGCTTGAAGTCAGTGCAATACCCATTTCTGGTGTTCCTTGAAAAGGTTTGTTTTACACTTGCATGACTGGATGAGTATCTCTCAATCCCTGCCATCTTGTTTTCTTCTTGGGGTGGATGTTGTCTATTTAGTTAGTTTTTGTATAATATGTTTTTGGTGTCAGATAGTATATGTACCACTACCTTGGCTTCTAGACACTAGCAGATTCAGAGAAATTTGCACGTACTAATTAATTTCTTAGATTCCTATTTCTGTTTGAAGTAGTGCTCGATTTTAGTGACCCATATGTCATATAATAAAGACCTGAATATCCAGCGAACGTCAGATTTTTAGGAATGGCAAATTGAACGTTTTTCCATGGCAAATTATGTTTGCCGAGGGCGGCAAGTTTAGTTGATGAACATGGCAAATCCGCCTCAGTTCATTTTCTTGCCAGGAAATTGCCGTGCTTGCCAAATAAATTTGCCATCCTCGCGCCAATATAAATTGCCATGAATAACGTTTTTCCATGCCTGAAAATCTGATGCCGGATTTTTATCATTTCCGTATAATAATGTATCTGTGATTATGGTATCATCCCCAGCACACCAATTCAGCAAATGCGAGCTCTAAATATCTGTTCCCCATTTTCAGGTTGAGACTAGTAAGGTGTTTCTACGTGATACCAGTGTCATTTCCCCCTACTCACTCCTT